>NW_028163016.1:27500-135000 GCF_964263955.1 Coregonus lavaretus | reverse complement strand
CTCCTTCTCCCTCTCTTTCCCCCTCTCCTTCCCCCCCTCTCCTTCTCCCCCTCTTTCCCCCTCTCCTTCCCCCCCTCTCCTTCTCCCCCTCTTTCCCCCTCTCCTTCCCCCTCTCCTTCTCCCTCTCTTTCCCCCTCTCCTTCCCCCCCTCTCCTTCTCCCCCTCTTTCCCCCTCTCCTTCCCCCCCTCTTTCTAACTCCTCATCTTCACATAACCACTCTGAGCTAAGGTTCCTGTAAAATAAATTGAATAAAAAATGATATAGCCTAATTTGCCTACTCCTGTCTATACATAAATACATACAATCATTCACATAGGCTACTACACCAGAAAGCATGATTTTGGAGGATCAGAAGAGCATTTGCTTCTTTAAAATAAAAAAAAGCTGTTTTCCATTGCCGAGGAAGCTCAAGACTTCTTGGAGAAGCGCATCAAATCCAACACACAAGGAGACAAGCCAAACAGATGGAGCCCCATGACTGGCTCATTATTCAGGTATGCTATCCATTCACAATCCTGCAGTCAAGCCTATGGCAATGGTGAGGATACACCTCATTTTCAGGGTACAAGGAACATTCTTGTGTGGCTACAGATCATTGACTCCATTTGGACTAAATATGCCAATATAAGATGGTAGCTATTCACCTTCTTTATTTTGTTTAATTTTGTATTTAGTTATTGCTACTGGCAAGGAGTGATGGCCAGTCCCATTTGGGATACATATGGAACCGCTAACACATGGAACTGCTATCAGGTGCGCTGTTTAGAATAGTGTTTTTCTAGGTCCACTGTTTAGAATGGTGTTTTCCTACATATTGCATTTTTATTAGCTGCTTCATTACATGAGTTGAATGTTTTGTTAAGATGCAATACCATAATCTAAATGCGATTTCTGTCATTCAGAGCCCCGTGTAGCTCAGTTGGTAGAGCATGGCGCTTGCAACGCCAGGGTTGTGGGTTCTGCTACACTACAGCACCATCCTGCTAGACTACAGCACCATCCTGATAGACTACAGCACCATCCTGATAGACTACAGCACCATCCTGCTAGACTACAGCACCATCCTGCTACACTAGAGCACCATCCCGCTAGACTAGAGGTCCATCCTGCTAGACTACAGCACCATCCTGCTAGACTAGAGCACCATCCTGCTAACCTCGAGCACCATCCTGTTATACTAGAGCACCATCTTGCTAGACTAGAGTATTGTCCTTCTACACTAGAGTACCGTCCTGTTACACTAGTGAACCATCCTGCTACACTAGAGGACCATCCTGCTACACTAGAATACCATCCTGCTACACTAGAGGATCATACTGCAACACTAGAGCACCATCCTGCTACACTAGAGCACTATCCCGCTAGACTACAGCACCATCCTGCTAGACTACAGCACCATCCTGCTACACTAGAGCACCATCCTGCTAGAATACAGCACCATCCTGCTAGACTAGAGCACCATCCTGCTAGACTAGAGCACCATCCTGGTAGACTACAGCACCATCCTTTTACACTAAAGCACCATCCTGCTACACTAGAGCACCATCCTGCTACACTACATCACAATCCTGCTACACTAAAGCACCATCCTGCTAGACTACAGCACCATCCTGCTAGACTACAGCACCATCCTGCTAGACTACAGCACCATCCTGCTAGACTACAGCACCATCCTGCTAACTACAGCACCATCCTGCAAGACTACAGCACCATCCTGCTAGACTACAGCACCATCCTGCTAGACTACAGCACCATCCTGCTAGACTAGAGCACCATCCTGCTAGATTAGAGCACCATCCTGCTAAACTAGAGGACCAACCTGCTATACTAGAGCACCATCTTGCTAGACTAGATCATCGTCCTTCTATACTAGAGCACCATCCTGCTACACTAGAGTAACATCCTGCTACACTAGAATACCATCCTGCTACACTAGATGACAATCCTGCTACACTAGAGCACCATCCTGCTACACTAATGCACCATCCTGCTACACTACATCATCACACTGCTAGACTAGAGCACCATCCTGCTACACTAGAGCACCATCCTGCTACACTAATGCACCATCCTGCTACACTACATCATCACACTGCTAGACTAGAGGACCATCCCGCTACACTAGAGCACCATCCTGCTAGACTAGAGGAAAATCCTGCTACACTAGAGCACCATCCTGCTACAATAGAGGACCATCCTGCTAGACTAGAGCACCATCCTGCTAGACTAGAGCACCATCCTGCTAGATTAGAGCACCATCCTGCTAAACTAGAGGACCAACCTGCTAGACTAGAGCACCATCTTGCTAGACTAGAGCATCGTCCTTCTACACTAGAGTACCGTCCTGTTACACAAGAGAACCATCCTGCTAGACTAGAGCACAATCCTGCTACACTAGAGTACCATCCTGCTACACTAGAGGACCATCCTGCTACACTAGAGCACCATCCTGCTAGACAAGAGCACCATCCTGCTAGACTAGAGCACCATCCTGCTAGATTAGAACACTATCCTGCTACAGTAGAGCACCATTCTGCTACACTAGAGCACCATCCCGCTACACTAGAGCACCATCCCGCTACACAAGAGCACCATCCCGCTAGACTAGAGCACCATCCTGCTACACTAGAGGACCATCCTGCTACACTAGGACACCATCCTGCTAGACTAGAGGACCATCCCGCTACACTAGAATACCATACTGCTAGACTACAGCACCATCCTGCTACACTAGAGCACCATCCTGCTACACTACATCACCATCATGCTACACTACATCACCATCCTGCTACACTAAAGCACCATCCTGCTAGACTACAGCACCATCCTGCTAGACTACAGCACCATCCTGCTAGACTACAGCACCATCCGGCTACACTAGAGCACCATCCTACTACACTACATCACCATCCTGCTACACTAAAGCACCATCCTGCTAGACTACAGCACCATCCTGCTAGACTACAACACCATCCTGCTAGACTACAGCACTATCCTACTAGACTACAGCACCATCCTGCTACACTAGAGCACCATACTGCAACAATAGAATACCATCCTGCTACACTAAAGCACCATCCTGCTAGACTACAGCACCATCCTGCAAGACTACAGCACCATCCTGCAAGACTACAGCACCATCCTGCTAGACTAGAGCACCATCCTGCTAGACTACAGCACCATACTGCAAGACTACAGCACCATCCTGCTAGACTACAGCACCATCCTGCTAGACTACAGCACCATCCTGCAAGACTACAACACCATCCTGCTAGACTACAGCACCATCCTGCTAGACTACAGCACCATCCTGCTAGACTACAGCACCATCCTGCAAGACTACAGCACCATCCTGCAAGACTACAGCACCATCCTGCAAGACTACAGCACCATCCTGCTAGACTAGAGCACCATCCTGCTAGACTAAAGCACCATACTGCAAGACTACAGCACCATCCTGCTAGACTACAGCACCATCCTGCTAGACTACAGCACCATCCTGCAAGACTACAGCACCATCCTGCTAGACTACAGCACCATCCTGCTAGACTACAGCACCATCCTGCTAGACTACAGCACCATCCTGCTACACTACAGCACCATCCTCCTAGACTACAGCACCATCCTGCTACACTAGAACACCATCCTGCTAGACTACAGCACCATACTGCAAGCCTATAGCACCATCCTGCAAGACTACAGCACTATCCTGCTAGACTAGAGCACCTTCACAATACACTACAGCACCATCCTTTTACACTAAAGCACCATCCTGCTAGACTACAGCACCATCCTGCTAGACTACAGCACCATCCTGCTAGACTACTGCACCATCCTGCTAGACTACAGCTCCATCCTGCTACACTTGAGCACCATCCTGCTAAACTAGAGCACCATCCTGCTTGACTACAGCACCATCCTGCTACACTAAAACACCATCCTGCTGCACTCGAGCACCATCCTGCTATCTACAGCACCATCCTGCTACACTACAGCACCATCCTGTTAGACTACAGCACCAACCTGATACACTAGAGCACCATCCTTCTAGACTAGAGCACCATCCTGCTAGACTAGAGGACCATCCTGCTACACTAGAGGACCATCCTGCTACACTAGAGGACCATCCTGCTACACTAGAGTAACATCCTTCTACACTAGAATACCATCCTGATAGACTAGAGGACCATCCAGCTACACTAGAGCACCATCCCGCTACACTAGAGCACCATCCCGCTAGACTAGAGCACCATCCTGCTACACTAGAGGACCATCCTGCTAAACTAGGACACCATCCTGCTAGACTAGAGGACCATCCCACTACACTAGAATACCATCCTGCTAGACTACAGCACCATCCTGCTACACTAGAACACCATCCTGCTACACTACATCAGCACCATCCTGCTAGACTACAGCACCATCCTGCTAGACTACAGCACCATCCTGCTAGACTACAGCACCATCCTGCTACACTTGAGCACCATCCTGCTACACTACATCACCATCCTGCTACACAAAAGCACCATCCTGCTAGACTACAGCACCATCCTGCTAGACTACAACACCATGCTGCTAGACTACAGCACCATCCTGCTAGACTACAGCACCATCCTGCTACACTAGAGCACCATCCTGCAACAATAGAATACCATCCTGCTACACTACAGCACCTTCCTGCTAGACTACAGCACCATCCTGCAAGACTACAGCACCATCCTGCTAGACTAGAGCACCATCCTGGGCAACTACAGCACCATCCTGCAAGCCTACAGCACCATCCTGCTAGACTAGATGACCATCCTGCAAGACTACAGCACCATCCTGCAAGACTACAGCACCATCCTGCTAGACTAGAGCACCATCCTGCAAGACTACAGCACCATCCTGCTAGACTACAGCACCATCCTGCAAGACTACAGCACCATCCTGCTAGACTAGAGCACCATCCTTCAAGACTACAGCACCATCCTGCTAGACTACAGCACCATCCTGCAAGACTACACTACCATCCTGCTACACTAGAGCACCATCCTGCTACACTACATCACCATCCTGCTAAACTAAAGCACCATCCTGCTAGACTACAGCACCATCCTGCTAGACTACAACACCATCCTGCTAGAATACAGCACCATTCTGCTAGACTACAGCACCATCCTGCTACACTAGAGCACCATCCTGCAACAATAGAATACCATCCTGCTACACTACAGCACCATCCTGCTAGACTACAGCACCATCCTGCAAGACTACAGCACCATCCTGCTAGACTACAGCACCATCCTGCTACACTACAGCACCATCCTCCTAGACTACAGCACCATCCTGCTACACTAGAACACCATCCTGCTAGACTACAGCACCATCCTTCAAGCCTACAGCACCATCCTGCAAGACTACAGCACCATCCTGCTAGACTAGAGCACCTTCACAATACATTACAGCACCATCCTTTTACACTAAAGCACCATCCTGCTAGACTACAGCACCATCCTTCTAGACTACAGCACCATCCTGCTAGACTACAGCACCATCCTGCTAGACTACAGCTCCATCCTGCTACACTTGAGCACCATCCTGCTAAACTAGAGCACCATCCTGCTAGACTACAGCACCATCCTGCTACACTAGAACACCATCCTGCTGCACTCGAGCACCATCCTGCTAACTACAGCACCATCCTTCTAGACTAGAGCACCATCCTGCTAGACTAGAGGACCATCCTGCTACACTAGAGGACCATCCTGCTACACTAGAGTAACATCCTTCTACACTAGAGCACCATCCTGCTACAATAGAGCACCATGCTGTTACACTAGAGCACCATTCTGCAACACTAGAGTACCATCCTGTTACACTAGAGGACCATCCTGATAGACTAGAGGACCATCAAGCTAGACAAGAGCACCATCCTGCTACACTAGAGTACTATCCTGCTACACTAGAGTACCATCCTGCTAGACAGTAGAGCACCATCCTGCTACACTAGAGTACCATCCTGTTACACTAGAGGACCATCCTGTTACACTAGAGCACCATCCTGCTACACTATAGGACCATCCTGCTACACTAGAGGACCATCCTGCTACACTAGAGGATTATCATGCTACACTAGAGGACCATCCTGTTACACTATAGGATCATCCTGCTACACTATAGGACCATCCTGCTACACTAGAGCACCATCATTCTAGACTAGAGCACCATCCTGCTAGACTAGAGCACCATCCTGCTACACTAGAGCACCATCCTGCTACACTAGAGTACCATCCTGCTACACTAGAGGACCATCCTGCTACACTAGAGGACCATCCTGCTACACTAGAGTAACATCCTTCTACACTAGAGTACTATCCTGCTACACTAGAGTACCATCCTGCTAGACTAGAGGACCATCCTGCTACACTAGAGGACCATCCTGCTACACTAGAGCACCATCCTGCTACACTAGAGGTCCATCCTGCTACACTTGAGCACCTTCCTGCTAGACACTAGAGCACCATCCTGCTAGATTAGAGCACCATCCTGCTAAACTAGAGGACCAACCTGCTAGACTAGAGCACCATCTTGCTAGACTAGAGCATCGCCCTTCTACACTAGAGTACCGTCCTGTTACACAAGAGAACCATCCTGCTAGACTAGAGCACAATCCTGCTACACTAGAGTACCATCCTGCTAAAATAGAGGACCATCCTGCTACACTAGAGCACCATCCTGCTAGACAAGAGCACCATCCTGCTAGACTAGAGCACCATCCTGCTAGATTAGAACACTATCCTGCTACACTAGAGCACCATTCTGCTACACTAGAGCACCATCCCGCTACACTAGAGCACCATCCCGCTACACAAGAGCACCATCCTGCTAGACTAGAGCACCATCCTGCTACACTAGAGGACCATCCTGCTACACTAGGACACCATCCTGCTAGACTAGAGGACCATCCCGCTACACTAGAATACCATCCTGCTAGACTACAGCACCATCCTGCTACACTAGAGCACCATCCTGCTACACTACATCACCATCCTGCTACACTACATCACCATCCTGCTACACTAAAGCACCATCCTGCTAGACTACAGCACCATCCTGCTAGACTACAGCACCATCCTGCTAGACTACAGCACCATCCGGCTACACTAGAGCACCATCCTGCTACACTACATCACCATCCTGCTACACTAAAGCACCATCCTGCTAGACTACAGCACTATCCTACTAGACTACAGCACCATCCTGCTACACTAGAGCACCATCCTGCAACAATAGAATACCATCCTGCTACACTACAGCACCATCCTGCTAGACTACAGCACCATCCTACAAGACTACAGCACCATCCTGCTAGACTAGAGCACCATGCTGCAAGACTACAGCACCATCCTGCAAGACTACAGCACCATCCTGCTAGACTAGAGCACCATCCTGCAAGACTACAGCACTATCCTGCTAGACTACAGCACCATCCTGCAAGACTACACAACCATCCTGCTACACTAGAGCACCATCCTGCTACACTACATCACCACTCTGCTACACTAAAGCACCATCCTGCTAGACTACAGCACCATCCTGCTAGACTACAACACCATCCTGCTAGACTACAGCACCATCCTGCTAGACTACAGCACCATCCTACAAGACTACAGCACCATCCTGCTAGACTAGAGCACCATCCTGCAAGACTACAGCACCATCCTGCAAGACTACAGCACCATCCTGCTAGACTAGAGCACCATCCTGCAAGACTACAGCACTATCCTGCTAGACTACAGCACCATCCTGCAAGACTACACAACCATCCTGCTACACTAGAGCACCATCCTGCTACACTACATCACCACTCTGCTACACTAAAGCACCATCCTACTAGACTACAGCACCATCCTGCTAGACTACAACACCATCCTGCTAGACTACAGCACCATCCTGCTAGACTACAGCACCATCCTGCTAGACTACAGCACCATCCTGCAAGACTACAGCACCATCCTGCAAGACTACAACACCATCCTGCTAGACTACAGCACCATCCTGCAATACTACAGCACCATCCTGCTAGACTAGAGCACCATCCTGCTAGACTACATCACCATACTGCAAGACTACAGCACCACCCTGCTAGACTACAGCACCATCCTGCTAAACTACAGCACCATCCTGCAAGACTACAGCACCATCCTGCTAGACTACAGCACCATCCTGCTAGACTACAGCACCATCCTGCTAGACTACAGCACCATCCTGCTACACTACAGCACCATCCTCCTAGACTACAGCACCATCCTGCTACACTAGAACACCATCCTGCTAGACTACAGCAC
Organism: Coregonus lavaretus; assembly: GCF_964263955.1. Taxonomy (NCBI): domain Eukaryota; kingdom Metazoa; phylum Chordata; class Actinopteri; order Salmoniformes; family Salmonidae; genus Coregonus; species Coregonus lavaretus. The sequence goes on along the minus strand of NW_028163016.1, from coordinate 126,669 downwards.
CATCCTGCAAGCCTATAGCACCATCCTGCAAGACTACAGCACTATCCTGCTAGACTAGAGCACCTTCACAATACACTACAGCACCATCCTTTTACACTAAAGCACCATCCTGCTAGACTACAGCACCATCCTGCTAGACTACAGCACCATCCTGCTAGACTACAGCTCCATCCTGCTACACTTGAGCACCATCCTGCTAAACTAGAGCACCATCCTGCTAGACTACAGCACCATCCTGCTACACTAGAACACCATCCTGCTGCACTCGAGCACCATCCTGCTATCTACAGCACCATCCTGCTACACTACAGCACCATCCTGTTAGACTACAGCACCAACCTGCTACACTAGAGCACCATCCTTCTAGACTAGAGCACCATCCTGCTAGACTAGAGGACCATCCTGCTACACTAGAGGACCATCCTGCTACACTAGAGGACCATCCTGCTACACTAGAGTAACATCCTTCTACACTAGAATACCATCCTGATAGACTAGAGGACCATCCAGCTACACTAGAGCACCATCCCGCTACACTAGAGCACCATCCCGCTAGACTAGAGCACCATCCTGCTACACTAGAGGACCATCCTGCTAAACTAGGACACCATCCTGCTAGACTAGAGGACCATCCCGCTACACTAGAATACCATCCTGCTAGACTACAGCACCATCCTGCTACACTAGAGCACCATCCTGCTACACTACATCACCATCCTGCTACACTACATCACCATCCTGCTACACTAAAGCACCATCCTGCTAGACTACAGCACCATCCTGCTAGACTACAGCACCATCCTGCTAGACTACAGCACCATCCTGCTACACTTGAGCACCATCCTGCTACACTACATCACCATCCTGCTACACAAAAGCACCATCCTGCTAGACTACAGCACCATCCTGCTAGACTACAACACCATGCTGCTAGACTACAGCACCATCCTGCTAGACTACAGCACCATCCTGCTACACTAGAGCACCATCCTGCAACAATAGAATACCATCCTGCTACACTACAGCACCTTCCTGCTAGACTACAGCACCATCCTGCAAGACTACAGCACCATCCTGCTAGACTAGAGCACCATCCTGGGCAACTACAGCACCATCCTGCAAGCCTACAGCACCATCCTGCTAGACTAGAGCACCATCCTGCAAGACTACAGCACCATCCTGCAAGACTACAGCACCATCCTGCTAGACTAGAGCACCATCCTGCAAGACTACAGCACCATCCTGCTAGACTACAGCACCATCCTGCAAGACTACAGCACCATCCTGCTAGACTAGAGCACCATCCTGCAAGACTACAGCACCATCCTGCTAGACTACAGCACCATCCTGCAAGACTACACCACCATCCTGCTACACTAGAGCACCATCCTGCTACACTACATCACCATCCTGCTACACTAAAGCACCATCCTGCTAGACTACAGCACCATCCTGCTAGACTACAACACCATCCTGCTAGACTACAGCACCATCCTGCTAGACTACAGCACCATCCTGCTACACTAGAGCACCATCCTGCAACAATAGAATACCATCCTGCTACACTACAGCACCATCCTGCTAGACTACAGCACCATCCTGCAAGACTACAGCACCATCCTGCTAGACTAGAGCACCATCCTGCTAGACTACAGCACCATCCTTTTACACTACAGCACCATCCTCCTAGACTACAGCACCATCCTGCTACACTAGAACACCATCCTGCTAGACTACAGCACCATCCTGCAAGCCTACAGCACCATCCTGCAAGACTACAGCACCATCCTGCTAGACTAGAGCACCTTCACAATACACTACAGATCCATCCTTTTACAATAAAGCACCATTCTGCTAGACTACAGCACCATCCTTCTAGACTACAGCACCATCCTGCTAGACAACAGCACCATCCTGCTAGACTACAGCTCCATCCTGCTACACTTGAGCACCATCCTGCTAAACTAGAGCACCATCCTGCTAGACTACAGCACCATCCTGCTACACTAGAACACCATCCTGCTGCACTCGAGCACCATCCTGCTAACTACAGCACCATCCTTCTAAACTAGAGCACCATCCTGCTAGACTAGAGGACCATCCTGCTACACTAGAGGACCATCCTGCTACACTAGAGTAACATCCTTCTACACTAGAGCACCATCCTGCTACAATAGAGCACCATGCTGTTACACTAGAGCACCATTCTGCAACACTAGAATACCATCCTGTTACACTAGAGGACCATCCTGATAGACTAGAGGACCATCCAGCTAGACAAGAGCACCATCCTGCTACACTAGAGTACTATCCTGCTACACTAGAGTACCATCCTGCTAGACACTAGAGCACCATCCTGCTACACTAGAGTACCATCCTGTTACACTAGAGGACCATCCTGTTACACTAGAGCACCATCCTGCTACACTATAGGACCATCCTGCTACACTAGAGGACCATCCTGCTACACTAGAGGATTATCATGCTACACTAGAGGACCATCCTGTTACACTATAGGACCATCCTGCTACACTATAGGACCATCCTGCTACACTAGAGCACCATCCTTCTAGACTAGAGCACCATCCTGCTAGACTAGAGCACCATCCTGCTACACTAGAGCACCATCCTGCTACACTAGAGTACCATCCTGCTACACTAGAGGACCATCCTGCTACACTAGAGGACCATCCTGCTACACTAGAGTAACATCCTTCTACACTAGAGTACTATCCTGCTACACTAGAGTACCATCCTGCTAGACTAGAGGACCATCCTGCTACACTAGAGGACCATCCTGCTACACTAGAGCACCATCCTGCTACACTAGAGGTCCATCCTGCTACACTAGAGCACCTTCCTGCTAGACACTAGAGCACCATCCTGATACGCTAGATGACCATGCTGTTACACTAGAGTACCATCCTGCTACACTAGAGTACCATCCTGTTATACTAGAGCACCATCCTGCTACACTAGAGGACCATCCTGCTACACTATAGGACCATCCTGCTACACTAGAGGACCATCCTGCTACACTAGAGCTCCATCCTGCTACACTAGAGCACCATCCTGCTACATTAGAGGACCATCCTGCTACACTAGAGGACCATCCTGCTACACTAGAGCACCATCCTGCCACACTAGAGCACCTTCCTGCTAGACACTAGAGCACCATCCTGCTACACTAGAGTACCATCCTGTTACACTAGAGCACCATCCTGCTACACTAGAGGACCATCCTGCTACACTATAGGACCATCCTGCTACACTATAGGACCATCCTGCTACACTAGAGTACCATCCTGTTACACTAGAGCACCATCATGCTACACTAGAGGACCATCCTGCTACACTAGAGGACCATCCTGCTACACTAGAGCACCATCCTGCCACACTAGAGCACCTTCCTAATAGACACTAGAGCACCATCCTGCTACACTAGAGAACCATCCTGCTACACTATTGGACCATCCTGCTACACTAGAGCACCATCATTCTAGACTAGAGCACCATCCTGCTAGACTAGAGCACCATCCTGCTACACTAGAGCACCATCCTGCTACACTAGAGTACCATCCTGCTACACTAGAGGACCATCCTGCTACACTAGAGGACCATCCTGCTACACTAGAGTAACATCCTTCTACACTAGAGTACTATCCTGCTACACTAGAGTACCATCCTGCTAGACTTGAGGACCATCCTGCTACACTAGAGGACCATCCTGCTACACTAGAGCACCATCCTGCTACACTAGAGGTCCATCCTGCTACACTAGAGCACCTTCCTGCTAGACACTAGAGCACCATCCTGCTACACTAGATGACCATGCTGTTACACTAGAGTACCATCCTGCTACACTAGAGTACCATCCTGTTACACTAGAGCACCATCCTGCTACACTAGAGGACCATCCTGCTACACTATAGGACCATCCTGCTACACTAGAGGACCATCCTGCTACACTAGAGCTCCATCCTGCTACACTAGAGCACCATCCTGCTACATTAGAGGACCATCCTGCTACACTAGAGGACCATCCTGCTACACTAGAGCACCATCCTGCCACACTAGAGCACCTTCCTGCTAGACACTAGAGCACCATCCTGCTACACTAGAGTACCATCCTGTTACACTAGAGCACCATCCTGCTACACTAGAGGACCATCCTGCTACACTATAGGACCATCCTGCCACACTAGAGCACCTTCCTGCTAGACACTAGAGCACCATCCTGCTACACTAGAGAACCATCCTGCTACACTATAGGACCATCCTGCTACACTAGAACACCATCCTGCTACTCTTACGTCAGAGGTCGCTACGCTCATTCTACCACAGACTGACAACCCCCCCCCTCCCTCCCAAAAGGTCTCCATCCAACAGCCCTCAACCCATCTCACCCCACCCTGCCTGTCACTGTGAAATGGCCCTAGCCGACAAGACAGCAAGGAATGTAATGTAATGTTGGACGTGAAAATGGGTCCGCCCTTTACTCTCTGCTTGGCTGGCAGCAAACAAGCGCTCCCCGTTGGCAAGGTCAGACACCCAATTAATTGTGGCGGAACCAAAATATGTTTTGGTTCTGTAGGGAAGCCTTGTGTTACTTGGTGTGAAAGTGTGTGTATGTGTATGTGTTTGTGTGTTTGTGTGTTTGTAGGTTTGTGTATGTGTTTGTGTGTTTGTGTGTGTGTATGTGTCTGTGTATTTGTGTGAGAGAGAGAGAAGAGAATGACAGAGTGAGTGTGTGAACCAAACCAAAAACCCAAATGGTGTTTTGGTTGGTGAGTGGGTGGTGAGTGTTAGAAGGGAGAGGGAGGGCGAGAGAGCGAGAGCGAGAGAGAGGGAGGGAGTGAGGGAAGGAAGGAAGGAAGCAGGGAGAGAGGGAGGTAAGGCAGGAGAGAGGGAGATAAGGACAGAGGGAGGGAGAGGGAGAGAAGGAGAGGCAGAGAGAGGGAGGGAGAGAGGGAGAGAGGGCGAGAGGGAGGGAGGGAGGATTGTATAAGGTAAAGGTTGCATGCTTGTGTAAGGTTGCTCATAGATGGGGGTGTATCTGAGCCCATCTCTCTCCACTGATAACCAAAGGCCAGTTAGGGAGGAGCTCGAGGGAGAGGGAAATGTCACATTACATCACATCAGGCCTACCTGGAAGCTTTCACATTACATCACATCAGGCCTACCTGGAAGCTTTCACATTACATCACATCAGGCCTGCCTGGAAGCTTTCACATTACATCACATCAGGCCTGCCTGGAAGCTTTCACATTACATCACATCAGGCCTGCCTGGAAGCTTTCACATTACATCACATCAGGCCTACCTGGAAGCTTTCACATTACATCACATCAGGCCTACCTGGAAGCTTTCACATTACATCACATCAGGCCTACCTGGAAGCTTTCACATTACATCACATCAGGCCTACCTGGAAGCTTTCACATTACATCACATCAGGCCTACCTGGAAGCTTTCACATTACATCACATCAGGCCTACCTGGAAGCTTTCACATTACATCACATCAGGCCTACCTGGAAGCTTTCACATTACATCACATCAGGCCTGCCTGGAAGCTTTCACATTACATCACATCAGGCCTACCTGGAAGCTTTCACATTACATCACATCAGGCCTACCTGGAAGCTTTCACATTACATCACATCAGGCCTACCTGGAAGCTTTCACATTACATCACATCAGGCCTACCTGGAAGCTTCCACATTACATCACATCAGGCCTACCTGGAAGCTTTCACATTACATCACATCAGGCCTACCTGGAAGCTTTCACATTACATCACATCAGGCCTACCTGGAAGCTTTCACATTACATCACATCAGGCCTACCTGGAAGCTTCCACATTACATCACATCAGGCCTACCTGGAAGCTTTCACATTACATCACATCAGGCCTGCCTGGAAGCTTTCACATTACATCACATCAGGCCTACCTGGAAGCTTTCACATTACATCACATCAGGCCTACCTGGAAGCTTTCACATTACATCACATCGGGCCTGCCTGGAAGCTTTCACATTACATCACATCAGGCCTGCCTGGAAGCTTTCACATTACATCACATCAGGCCTACCTGGAAGCTTTCACATTACATCACATCAGGCCTACTTGGAAGCTTTCACATTACATCACATCAGGCCTACCTGGAAGCTTCCACATTACATCACATCAGGCCTACCTGGAAGCTTTCACATTACATCACATCAGGCCTACCTGGAAGCTTTCACATTACATCACATCAGGCCTACCTGGAAGCTTTCACATTACATCACATCAGGCCTACCTGGAAGCTTTCACATTACATCACATCAGGCCTACCTGGAAGCTTTCACATTACATCACATCAGGCCTGCCTGGAAGCTTTCACATTACATCACATCAGGCCTACCTGGAAGCTTTCACATTACATCACATCAGGCCTACCTGGAAGCTTTCACATTACATCACATCAGGCCTACCTGGAAGCTTTCACATTACATCACACCAGGCCTGCCTGGAAGCTTTCACATTACATCACATCAGGCCTACCTGGAAGCTTTCACATTACATCACATCAGGCCTACCTGGAAGCTTTCACATTACATCACATCAGGCCTGCCTGGAAGCTTTCACATTACATCACATCAGGCCTACCTGGAAGCTTTCACATTACATCACATCAGGCCTACCTGGAAGCTTTCACATTACATCACATCAGGCCTACCTGGAAGCTTTCACATTACATCACATCAGGCCTGCCTGGAAGCTTTCACATTACATCACATCAGGCCTACCTGGAAGCTTTCACATTACATCACACCAGGCCTACCTGGAAGCTTTCACATTACATCACATCAGGCCTGCCTGGAAGCTTTCACATTACATCACATCAGGCCTACCTGGAAGCTTTCACATTACATCATATCAGTTCTACCTGGAAGCTTTCACATTACATCACATCAGGCCTACCTGGAAGCTTTCACATTACATCACATCAGGCCTGCCTGGAAGCTTTCAAAAAGGTGTTCCACTTTTTCATTGATGTACAGTGCATTACCCCATAATACAAAGTGAAAACAGGTTTTAAGAAATGTTTGCACATTTATTAAAAACAAGAAAAATAAATAACTTATTTACATAAGTATTCAGACCCTTAGTTATGACACTCGAAATTGAGCTCAGGTGCATCCTGTTTCCATTTTCTACAACTTGCTTGGAGTCCACCTGTGGTAAATTCAATTGATTGGGCATGATTTGGAAAGGCACACACCTGTCTATATAAGATCCCACAGTTGACAATGCATGTCAGAGCAAAAACCAAGCCATGAGGTCGAAGGAATTGTCCGTAGAGCTCCGAGACAGGATTGTGTCGAGGCACAGATCTGGGGAAGGGTACCAAAACAATTCTGCAGCATTGAAGGTCCCCAAGAACACAGTGACCTCCATCATTCTTAAATGGAAGAAGTTTGGAACCACCAAGACTCTTCCTAGAGCTGGCCGCCCGGCCAAACTGAGCAATCGGGGAAAAGGGCCTTGGTCAGGGAGGAGACCAAGAACCCGATGGTCACTCTGACAGAGCTCCAGAGTTCCTCTGTGGAGATGGAGAACCTTCCAGAAGGACAACCATCTCTGCAGCACTCCACCAATCAGGCCTTTATGGTAGAGTGGCCAGACGGAAGCCACTCCTCAGTAAAAGGCACATGACAGCCCGCTTGGAGTTTGCCAAAAGGCACCTAAAGACTCTCAGACCATGAGAAACAAGATTCTCTGGTTTGATGAAACCAAGACTGAACTATTTGACCTGAATGCCAAGCGTCACATCTGGAGGAAACCTGGCACCATCCCTACGGTGAAGCATGGTGGTGGCAGCATCATGCTGTGGGGATGTTTTTCAGCAGCAGGGACTGGGAGACTAGTCAGGATCGAGGGAAAGGTGAACGGAGCAAAGTACAGAGAGATCCTTGATGAAAACCTGTTCCAGAGCGCTCAGGACCTCAGACTGGGGCGAAGGTTCACCTTCCAACAGGACAACAACCCTAAGCACACAGCCAAGACAACGCAGGAGTGGCTTCGGTACAAGTCTCTGAATGTCCTTGAGTGGCCCAGCCAGAGTCTGGACATGAACACCTCTGGAGAGACCTGAAAATAGCTGTGCAGCAACGCTCCCCATCCAACCTGACAGAGCTTGAGAGGATCTGCAGAGAAGAATGGGAGAAACTCCCCAAATACAGGTGTGCCAAGCTTGTAGCGTCATACCCAAGAAGTCTCGAGGCTGTAATCACTGCCAAAGGTGCTTCAACAAAGTACTGAGTAAAGGGTCTGAATATTTATGTACATTTGCAAAAATTTCAAAAAATCTGTTTTTGTTTTGTCATTATGGGGTATTGTGTGTGGATTGATGAGGGGGAAAAAAACGATTTAATCCATTTTAGAATAAGGCTTTAAAGTAACAAAATGTGGAAAAAGTCAAGGGGTCTGAATACTTTCCGAAGGCACTGTAGGTGCTGACTTTTAGAGAAAGAAATCACAACTTCTCAGTAAACCAATAAAAAAGGAAAGGGTGCTACATGGAACCTCGGCTGATAGCATATAAAGCTTTTAGGTTATTCAAATAAAGAAAATACTTTTTCTAAATGTAATTAAAATAACCATGTGACATACTTCCTCTCTCTCTCTCCCTCTGTCTGCTAGGCTGCAGCAACAGATTGCCAGCCTCTCACCCTCTCGCAGCAGTCCATCCCTATATTAAGCATGATTAATTAAGAAGAAATCTTGATTGATCCACAGGTTCTCTTTTGTGAGGAAGAAATGTTTCATGAGGAAGATTTCTGCTTGTCAAGACTTCCAATAGCCTGATTCACATCTCTAACCCATTACTGCTACACACATCTGATAAATATCTAAAATAATTTATGTTCATTACACTACGTCAGTGTTGATTAGACTGTTCATTACACTACGTCATTGTTGATTAGACTGATAACTGCCAAGTTATCATGGACTCAGTACTGGTACCCCCTGTATATAGCCAAGTTATCATGGACTCAGTACTGGTACCCCCTGTATATATCCAAGTTATCATGGACTCAGTACTGGTACCCCCTGTATATAGTCAAGTTATCATGGACTCAGTACTGGTACCCCCTGTATATAGCCAAGTTATCATGGACTCAGTACTGGTACCCCCTGTATATAGCCAAGTTATCATGGACTCAGTACTGGTACCCCCTGTATATAGCCAAGTTATCATGGACTCAGTACTGGTACCCCCTGTATATAGCCAAGTTATCATGGACTCAGTACTGGTACCCCCTGTATATAGCCAAGTTATCATGGACTCAGTACTGGTACCCCCTGTATATATCCAAGTTATCATGGACTCAGTTCTGGTACCCCCTGTATATAGTCAAGTTATCATGGACTCAGTACTGGTACCCCCTGTATATAGCCAAGTTATCATGGACTCAGTACTGGTACCCCCTGTATATAGCCAAGTTATCATGGACTCAGTACTGGTACCCCCTGTATATAGCCAAGTTATCATGGACTCAGTACTGGTACCCCCTGTATATAGCCAAGTTATCATGGACTCAGTACTGGTAACCCCTGTATATAGCCAAGTTATCATGGACTCAGTACTGGTACCCCCTGTATATAGCCAAGTTATCATGGACTCAGTACTGGTACCCCCTGTATATAGCCAAGTTATCATGGCTCAGTACTGGTATCCCCTGTATATAGCCAAGTTATCATAGACTCAGTACTGGTACCCCCTGTATATAGCCAAGTTATCATGGACTCAGTACTGGTACCCCCTGTATATAGCCAAGTTATCATGGACTCAGTACTGGTACCCCCTGTATATAGCCAAGTTATCATGGACTCAGTACTGGTACCCCCTGTATATAGCCAAGTTATCATGGACTCAGTACTGGTACCCCCTGTATATAGCCAAGTTGTCATGGACTCAGTACTGTTACCCCCTGTATATAGCCAAGTTATCATGGACTCAGTACTGGTACCCCGTGTATATAGCCAAGTTATCATGGACTCAGTACTGGTACCCCCTGTATATAGCCAAGTTATCATGGACTCAGTACTGGTACCCCCTGTATATAGCCAAGTTATCATGGACTCAGTACTGGTACCCCCTGTATATAGCCAAGTTATCGTTACTCATTGTGTATTTATTATTACTTTTATTATTACGTGTTCTACTTTTCTATTATTTCTCTATTTTCTTTCTCTCTGTATTGTTGGGAAGGGCCCGTTAGTAAGCATTTCACTGTTAGTCTACACCTGTTGTTGACTAATACAATTTGATTACATTTTTTAACATGTCCTATAGGGCTCTGGTCAAAAGTAGTACACTATATAGGGAATAGGGTGCCATTTGGGCCAGAGACCATAGTGTTGGTCATGTGACACTAGTTGCTGCAGATATTTGTGTCACCCCAAGAGACAAGGGACGTGGGGTCCTCTGTAGCTCAGCTTGTAGAGCACGGCGCTTGTAACGCCAAGGTAGTGGGTTCGATCCCTGGGTCCACCCATACACAAAAAAATGTTATGCACGCATGACTGTAAGTCGCTTTGGATAAAAGCGTCTGCTAAATGGCATTTTATTATTATTATAAGAGACCCGAGAGAGAGAGAGACACAGCAGACCGTCCTAGAGACATGAAGACATGACAGCCCATGAGGGAACTAGCTGAGCACAGCATGCTAGCAGGAACACGCGCGCGCACACACAGTCATTACTCACACACACAGTCCCGCGGGCCGCAGACAAGAGTCGCCTTGTCACCTTCGATTGTCCGTGGCCCACGTTGCTGGAGCGACACCTTACACACAGCTCAACTTGCCCAAGGCTCTGATAGGCTACTGCAGGGGGCCGAGGGTTCTGATAGGCTACTGCTGGGGGCCGAGGGTTCTGATAGGCTACTGCTGGGGGCCGAGGGTTCTGATAGGCTACTGCTGGGGGCCGAGGGTTCTGATAGGCTAACGCTGGGGGCCGAGGGTTCCAATAGGCTAGTGCTGCCAGCGGCTGACATTTCTGTTACTTCAGCTCTGCGGACACACAGAATCCACTCTGGCTAACAAGTCTAACACAACAGAATCCACTCTGGCTAACAAGTCTAACACAACAGAATCCACTCTGTTTAACAAGTCTAACACAACAGAATCCACTCTGTTTAACAAGTCTAACACAACAGAATCCACTCTGTTTAACAAGTCTAACACAACAGAATCCACTCTGGCTAACAAGTCTAACACAACAGAATCCACTCTGGCTAACAAGTCTAACAGAATCCACTCTGGCTAACAAGTCTAACACAACAGAATCCACTCTGGCTAACAAGTCTAACAGAATCCACTCTGGCTAACAAGTCTAACAGAATCCACTCTGGCTAACAAGTCTAACACAACAGAATCCACGCTGGCTAACGAGTCCGGAGTATAAATATATACGTACAGTACCGGTTAGAAGTTTGGACTATTTTTTACATTATAGAATAATAGTGAAGACATCAAAACTATGAAATAACACATATGGAATCATGTAGTAACCAAAAAAGTGTTAAACAAATCAAAATATATTTCATATTTGAGATTCTTCAAATAGCCACCCTTTGCCTTGATGACAGCTTTGCACACTCTTGGCATTCTCTCAACCAGCTTCATGAGGTAGTCACCTGGAATGCATTTCAATTAACAGGTGTGCCTTGTTAATAAAGAAAAAACCTTGAATAAGTAGGTGTGTCCAAACGTTTGACTGGTAGTGTATATGAAGGGATGTATAGACATTATGGACAGTATGTGGATAGAATATGTAGTATATCTGAAGAATACGTAGGATAGAATACTATAAATACAGCAATAGTTAAATAGGATAGCCTTGACTAGAATACAGTATATGCATATGAAATGGGTAAAACAGTATGTAAACATTATTAAAGTGACCAGTGTTCCATGACTATGTACATAGGACAGCAGCCTCTAAGGTGCATGGTTGAGTAAACGGGTGTTAGCCGGTTAGTGACAGTGTCTAAGGTTCAGGGCAGGGTACTGGGGGGAGGCCAGCTAGTGGTGACTGTTTAACAGTCTGATGGCCTGGAGATAGTTGCTTTTTATCAGTCTCTCGGTCCCAGCTTTGATGCACCTGTACTGACCTAGCCTTCTAGATGGCATCAGGGTGAACGGGCCATGGCTCGAGTGGCTGAGGTCCTTGATGATCTTTTTGGCCTTCCTGTGACACAGGGTGCTGTAGATGTCCTCAATGGCAGGCAGTGTGCCCCTGGTAATGTGTTGGGCTGACCGCTCCACCCTCTGGAGAGCCCTACGATTGCGGACGGTGCCGTACCAGGCGATGATAGAGCCTGACAGGATGCTCTCAGTGGTGCATCTGTAAAAGTTGTGAGGGTCTTAGGGGCCAAGATGAATTTCTTCAGCTTCCTGAGGTTGAAGAGGCGCTGTTGCGCCTTCTTCACCACACTGTCTGTTAACTGAAATAGGCCTGGATCAGGCTTCTTGCAAGTGGTTTGAGAATTATCTGTCAGACAAGGACACAATGTGTGATTTCTGAGGGTGTCTAGGTTCCTGGATATTACGAAAGGCGTACCACAGGGGTCGGTATTGGGACCTGTTCTCATTACTATTTATATAAATAATATTGGTATATCTGTTAAAAGTTGTAATATTAATCTGTACAGTGCATTCGGAAAGTATTCAGACCCCTTCACTTTTTCTACATTTTGTGACGTTACAGCCTTATTCTAAAATGGATTAAATATTATTATTTACTCATCAATCTACACACAATACCCCATAATGACAAAGCGAAAAAATGGTTTTTAGACATTTTAGCAAATGTATTAAAAATCAAAAAACAGATATACCTTATTTACATAAGTATTCAGACCCTTTGCTATGAGAATCGAAATTGAGCTCAGGTGCATCCTGTTTCCATTGATGACCCTTGAGATGTTTCTACAACTTGATTGGAGTCCACCTGTGGTAAATTCTATTGATTGGACATGATTTGGAAAGGCACACACCTGTCTATATAAGGTCCCACAGTTGACAGTGCATGTCAGAGCAAAGACCAAGCCATGAGGTCGAAGGAATTGTCCGTAGAGTTCTAAGACAGGACTGTGTCGAGACACAGATCTGGGGAAGGGTACCAAAACATGTCTGCAGCATTGAAGGTCCCCAAGAACACAGTGACCTCCATCACTCTTAAATGGAAGAAGTTTGGAACCACCAAGACTCTTCCTAGAGCTGGCCGCCCTGTCAAACTGAGCAATTGGGGGAGAAGGGCCTTGGTCAGGGAGGTGACCGAGAACCCGAAGGTCACTCTGACAGAGCTCCAGAGTTCCTCTGTGGAGATGGGAGAACCTTCCAGAAGGACAACCATTTCTGCAGCACTCCACCAATCAGGCCTTTATGGTAGAGTGGCCAGACGGAAGCCACTCCTCAGTAAAAAGCACATGATAGCCTGCTTGGAGTTTGCCAAAAGGCACATAAAGGACTCTCAGACCATGAGAAACAAGATTCTCTGGTCTGATGAAACCAAAATCGAACTCTTTGGCCTGAATGCCAAGCGTCACTTCTGGAGGAAACCTAGCACCATCCCTACGGTGAAGCATGGTGGCGGCAGCATCATGTTGTGGGGATGTTTTTCAGCAGCAGGGACTGGGAGACTAGTCAGGATGGAGGGAAAGATTAACGGAGCAAAGTACAGCGAGATCCTTGATGAAAACCTGCTCCAGAGCCTCAGGACGGTTCACCAGGACAACGACCCTAAGCACACAGACAAAACAACGCAGAACTCATTACAATTAAATGTTCTGGTGCCGCTCGGGCAGTTTAGGGTGTTCATTCAGGACCTAGTAGCTGAGGACTAACTGTTTTTTATAAATGTTTTGTTTTGTATTGATGGCTGTTTTGTTTTACATTGTATCGGTTCAATAAATATCTATCGCTCTGGGCAAGTTCGTAGTCCGTGGACTGAGGCAGAATGGGAAGAAGGTCAGAGGTCAGATGGGACAACAGATGGGTCTGGAGTACTGCTGGTTTTCTGTTCTGATCTTCATCCATCACTCTATTCCTTCTGACAGAACAGAACCATCCATGTGACTGACGATAAGCAGCAGGAAATCCACTGGGACATTATGACTGGTGAGCTGACAGAACTGTGTGTGTGTATGTGAGTTTAAGTCTTGTAACTCTGTGTGTGTGTGTGTTTGTGTGTGTGTGTGTGTGTGTGTGTGTGTGTGTGTGTGTGTGTGTGTGTGTGTGTGTGTGTGTGTGTGTGTGTGTGTGTGTGTGTGCGTGTGTGTATGAGAAAGTGTGTGCTAACCCTTTGTGTGTCTGTGTGTTTGACGAGTTCCAGGAAACAAAAGTTATCTCTCCCGGCTCAGAGATGTGCCATTCATTCATACCCACTCACAACATTTACAGCTTTGTCTAATTACACTCTCTCCCTCTCCCTGTCTCTCTCACCCTGTCGCTCTCTCTCCCCGTCTCTCTCTCTCCCCATCTCTCCACATCTCTCTCTCTCTGTCTCTCTCTCCGTCTCTCTCTCCACATCTCTCTCGATCTCTCTGTCTCTCCACATCACTCTCTCTCTGTCTCTCCCTGTCTCTCTCTGTCTCTCTCTCCGTCTCTCATCTCTCTCTCTCTCTCTCTCTCTCCCTGTTTCTCTCTCTCTCTGTCTCTCCCTGTCTCTCTCTCTGTCTCTCTCTCTCTCCCCATCTCTCCCCATCTCTCTGTCTCTTCACATCTCTCTCTCTCTGTCTCTCCCTGTCTCTCTCTCCATCTCTGTCTCTCCTCATCTCTGTCTCTCCAAATCTCTCTCTCTGTCTCTCCCTCCCTCTCCCTGTCTCTCTCTGTCTCTCTCTCCGTCTCTCATCTCTCTCTCTCCACATCTCTCTCTCTCTCTCTCTCTCTCTCTCTCTCTCTCTCCCTGTTTCTCTCTATCTCTCTGTCTCTCCCTGTCTCTCTCTCTGTCTCTCTCTCTCTCCCCATCTCTCCCCATCTCTCTGTCTCTCCACATCTCTCTCTCTCTGTCTCTTCCTCTCTCTCTCTCTCTCTCTCTCTCTCTCTCTCTCTCTCTCTCTCTCTCTCTCTCTCTCTCTCTCTCTCTCTCTCTCTCTCTCTCTCTCTCTCTCTCTCTCTCTCTCTCTCTCTCTCCCCATCTCTCTGTCTCTCCACATCTCTCTCTCTCCGTCTCTCTCGCTCTCTCCCCGCCTCTCCCAATTCAATTCAATTCAATTTTTCAATTTAAGGGCTTTATTGGCATGGGAAACGTGTGTTAACATTGCCAAAGCAAGTGAAGTCGATAGTAAACAAAAGTGAAATAAACAATAAATATTAACAGTAAACATTACACTCAGAAGTTCCAAAAGAATAAAGACATTTCAAATGTCATATTATGTCTATATACAATGTTGTAACAATGTGAAAATAGTTAAAGTACAAATGGGAAAATAAATAAACATAAATATGGGTTTTATCTACAATGGTGTTTGTTCTTCACTGGTTGCCCTTTTCTTGTGGCAACAGGTCACAAATCTTGCAGCTGTGATGGCACACTGTGGTTTTTCACCCAGTAGATAAGGGAGTTTATCAAAATTGGGTTTGTTTTCGAATTCTTTGTGGATCGCTGTAATCTGAGGGAAATATATGTCTCTAATATGGTCATACATTTGGCAGGAAGTTAGGAAGTGCAGCTCAGTTTCCACCTCATTTTGTGGGAAGTGAGCACATAGCCTGTCTTGTCTTGAGAGCCAGGTCTGCCTACGGCGGCCTTTCTCAATAGCAAGGCTATGCTCACTGAGTCTGTACATAGTCAAAGCTTTCCTTAAGTTTGGGTCAGTCACAGTGGTCAGGTATTCTGCCACTGTGTACTCTCTGTTTAGGGCCAAATAGCATTCTAGTTTGCTCTGTTTTTTTGTTTGTTCTTTCCAATGTGTCAAGTAATTCTCTTTTTGTTTTCTCATGATTTGGTTGGGTCTAATTGTGTTGTTGTTGTCTTGGGGCTCTGTGGGGTCTGTTTGTTCTCTCTCTCTCTCCCCATCTCTCTGTCTCTCTCTCTCTCTGTCTCTCCCTGTCTCTCTCTCCGTCCGTCTCTCTCTTTCTCCCCATCTCTCTGTCTCTCCACATCTCTCTCGCTCTCTCTCTCTGTCTCTCCCTGTCTCTCTCTCCCTCCGTCTCTCTCTTTCTCCCCATCTCTCTGTCTCTCCACATCTCTCTCGCTCTCTCTCTCTGTCTCTCCCTGTCTCTCTCTCCCTCCGTCTCTCTCTTTCTCCCCATCTCTCTGTCTCTCCACATCTCTCTCGCTCTCTCTCTCTGTCTCTCCCTGTCTCTCTCTCCCTCCGTCTCTCTCTTTCTCCCCATCTCTCTGTCTCTCCACATCTCTCTCGCTCTCTCTCTCTGTCTCTCCCTGTCTCTCTCTCCCTCCGTCTCTCTCTTTCTCCCCATCTCTCTGTCTCTCCACATCTCCCTCGCTCTCTCTCTCTGTCTCTCCCTGTCTCTCTCTCCCTCCGTCTCTCTCTTTCTCCCCATCTCTCTGTCTCTCCACATCTCCCTCGCTCTCTCTCTCTGTCTCTCCCTGTCTCTCTCTCCCTCCGTCTCTCTCTTTCTCCCCATCTCTCTGTCTCTCCACATCTCTCTCGCTCTCTCTCTCTGTCTCTCCCTGTCTCTCTCTCCCTCCGTCTCTCTCTTTCTCCCCATCTCTCTGTCTCTCCACATCTCTCTCGCTCTCTCTCTCTGTCTCTCCCTGTCTCTCTCTCCCTCCGTCTCTCTCTTTCTCCCCATCTCTCTGTCTCTCCACATCTCTCTCGCTCTCTCTCTCTGTCTCTCCCTGTCTCTCTCTCCCTCCGTCTCTCTCTTTCTCCCCATCTCTCTGTCTCTCCACATCTCTCTCGCTCTCTCTCTCTGTCTCTCCCTGTCTCTCTCTCCCTCCGTCTCTCTCTTTCTCCCCATCTCTCTGTCTCTCCACATCTCTCTCGCTCTCTCTCTCTGTCTCTCCCTGTCTCTCTCTCCCTCCGTCTCTCTCTTTCTCCCCATCTCTCTGTCTCTCCACATCTCTCTCGCTCTCTCTCTCTGTCTCTCCCTGTCTCTCTCTCCCTCCGTCTCTCTCTTTCTCCCCATCTCTCTGTCTCTCCACATCTCCCTCGCTCTCTCTCTCTGTCTCTCCCTGTCTCTCTCTCCCTCCGTCTCTCTCTTTCTCCCCATCTCTCTGTCTCTCCACATCTCTCTCGCTCTCTCTCTCTGTCTCTCCCTGTCTCTCTCTCCCTCCGTCTCTCTCTTTCTCCCCGTCTCTCTGTCTCTCCACATCTCCCTCGCTCTCTCTCTCTGTCTCTCCCTGTCTCTCTCTCCCTCCGTCTCTCTCTTTCTCCCCATCTCTCTGTCTCTCCACATCTCTCTCGCTCTCTCTCTCTGTCTCTCCCTGTCTCTCTCTCCCTCCGTCTCTCTCTTTCTCCCCATCTCTCTGTCTCTCCACATCTCCCTCGCTCTCTCTCTCTGTCTCTCCCTGTCTCTCTCTCCCTCCGTCTCTCTCTTTCTCCCCATCGCTCTGTCTCTCCACATCTCTCTCGCTCTCTCTCTCTGTCTCTCCCTGTCTCTCTCTCCCTCCGTCTCTCTCTTTCTCCCCATCTCTCTGTCTCTCCACATCTCTCTCGCTCTCTCTCTCTGTCTCTCCCTGTCTCTCTCTCCCTCCGTCTCTCTCTTTCTCCCCATCTCTCTGTCTCTCCACATCTCTCTCGCTCTCTCTCTCTGTCTCTCCCTGTCTCTCTCTCCCTCCGTCTCTCTCTTTCTCCCCATCTCTCTGTCTCTCCACATCTCCCTGTCTCTCTCTCTCCACAACAGGTAATGTGGTGTGTTAATGTGGCAGCGTCCCAAATGGCACACTAGTCCTTATAGAGCTCTATTGGTCAAAAGTAGTGCACTATGTAGGGAATAGGGTTCTATTTGGGACGCAGACTGTGTGTGTGTGTGTGTGTGTTAGCCTCCTACACGTGGATACACACCAGACTGCACTGCCTCTATATGCCATGCTGAAAAATGACTGACTGATTTATCTACAGAGCATCTCGGGGGTGGATGTGTGTGTTGCTCAGAAAGGAAAATGTCTGCAGTGTAAATAGATTATAGAGATAGATTATGATAGACAGGGGAGATGGATGGTGGATGTGTTGTGTGTAAATAGATGACAGAGATAGATAGATAGATGATAGACAGGTGTCACGGTCGTTGAAGGACGGGGTCAGACCAAGGCGCAGTGTGAAATGCGTACATGTTTATTTCCACGATAAACACACAAACAAAAAACAACAAACCAAAACTAAACGTGAACACAATACAAGCCTCCACACGGAACAAGATCCCACAACTAACGAGTGCCGACAGGCTGCCTATGTATGATCCCCAATCAGAGACAACGAGCGACAGCTGCCTCTGATTGGGAATCACACCCGGCCAAACATAGAAATACAACACCTAGACTGAAACATAGAAAATACAACATAGAATATTCACACCCTGACTCAACATATAAGAGTCCCCTGAGTCAGGGCGTGACAACAGGGGAGATAGATGGTGGATGTGGACTACAGACGTGATCACCATCTTCTACCCTCTCTTCAAACAGTGACATCACTTTGCCTGCATCAAGCCCAGCGTTCACACATTGTCATGCTAAACCTCCACACTGTGACGCCACTTATTAAACACACTCACACACAACCCCACTTTGTACGTTAAGTGTTGCTGACCAGGGGGTCAGTCCCTCCTTCCCCCCCCGAATCTCCTCTCATTGTTGGGTTGTTTCTTTGATGGTCGGGTCTCAGACTCCCACACTGTACAGAAGGACAGACCCTGGAGAGAAGCCTCCGTCCTAACAGTTGGTCACGGCCCACTGCTCTTGGCAACAACAGCCGTCCAGGCAGGCATCGCTAGCTGTGTGTTACACTGGCTGGCTGGACCCATAGAGATAGATAGAGGACTCTAGATCAGTGGTCACCAGTCGGTCGATCGCGATCGACTGGTCGATCTCCAAGCCATTTGTAGTCGATCACCACACATTTCTGTAAAAAAACAACAATGATAAAGCCTTGTGTTTCGATTTTTTTGTATTCGTTTCGCGCTGTTGAAGGTAGGTGCACTTGATTCAACAGCCCTAGCGCCGGGAAGGTAAAGTGTTCCCATTTTTGAACCAGTTCATGTGTCTGAAGGTACAACTCGCAGGTCCAGAGAGCAAATCAAGTGCACCTACAAAGCCATACCGCTGGCCAATCAGATAGCTCGGATCACCGTGTCTGCACAATTTCCTCCAGCCATAGACTGTAAAAAGAAGCCTTGCAAAGTTGATACTGTGAGATTTCAAAACTTTTTAAAACCATGACTGGAGAGAGACTCAACGAATACAGCAAAGAGCTGCTGTTTTTATGAGTAAGTTGTTATTCATCACTGTTAACACTTTGTTCAACAGTTTTATAAGACATAAAATGCGTGTTTCAATAAGCGTTGAAATTATTTGTGGCTCGTGTCTTTATTAATATCGAGGAATATTTCACTTTCTCTGGTCATAGGAGTATAATTTCTAAATGGTCAGAGAAGAACAACATTGGCAGGACAATTCAAGTGTAGCCTATATATAATGTACTGGCCCTATAGCCTACTGCACAAACCTCATTGCTTCAGAACTGTTTTTAATTGGTTAACGTTGCATAGACTTTTGTTTTTCTTCTTCAAATTGGGTTGCCTATTGTTTGTAAATGGCTTTTAGCTATATCACCGCCATCTAGTGGCCACAATAAATTAATGACACGATTTGGTTCAGGACTCCAGCACTGCAGGTGGCGGTAAATCACCAATGTTAGCTTTTTGCTTTTTTCAAACACAAAATATGTAGAAAATATCCTACTTTCAAATGGAGATGCTGCCCATGCTATCACAGACGCCATAGAGGCCCACAGTGGAGGTGTCATAATACCCATAAAACCTAGCGGTCAAACAGGGAAATGGTTCCAATCTTTTCCACCATTAATTTTTCCCATTTGTCCTAGAGAGATTTAATGGTTATCAAAACGTCACGCCAGGGTAAGCCTACACGAAACACAGCCACAAAGTGTTTCTAAAATCCCCTTTGGGAAAAATGAATGGCGGAAAAAACAATTGGAACCATTTCCCTGTTTGACTGCTAGGTTCTATTGCAGGGTTCTTCAATTCCGGTCCTGGAGGGCCGAAACACTTCTGTTTTTTATTTCTACCTGGTAGTTAATTGCACTCAACTGGTGTCCCAGGTCTGAATTAGCCCCTGATTAGAAGGAGAGGATGAAAAACAGAGGTGTTTCGGCCCTCCAGGACCGGAATTGAAGAACCCTGTTCTATGGGTATTATGACTCATACTGTGGTACTCTATAATGGCACAGATAAAAAGATGAGTCCTCTGTCTAACTCTATGGCTGGACCTCTCATTGAGCCCCCCCCCCCCCCCACCCCCATCAGCCAGCGGTCACGGGGCAGAAAGGCTTTATTAAGGCGGGAGAGAGGAGAGGAGAGGAGAGGGAGGCTTTTGAAGGATATGGGAACAAAGGGGCGTCCTATGTTTATATTAGATAACGTAAGCAACAGGTTTTCTGCTTGGGAGGAGCTGGATAAAGAACCACCTCCTGAATACAGAGCTGGGTTACTGGACAGCACCTCCCGACTGGCTGGCTGTCTCTCACACACACACACACACACACACACGCACACACACACACACACACACACACACACACACACACCCTTCCTGAATACAGCGAGCTGTCACATACACACACCTCACCACTCGAATAGTATCATGAATTATGGTTGGATACACACACCTCCTAAAATGCAGCGAGCAAATCAAATCAAATCAAATTGCATTTGTCACATGCGCCGAATACAACAGGTGTAGACCTTACAGTGAAATGCTGACTTACAAGCCCTTAACCAACAACGCAGTTTTAAGAAAAATAAGAGTTAAGAAAGTATTTACTAAATAAACTAAAGTAAAAAAAATTCAAGAGCAACAATAAAATAACAAGACTATATACAGGTGTATATACAGGGGGGGTACCGGTACAGAGTCAATGTGGGGGGGGGGGGGGGGGCACAGGTTAGTCGAGGTAATAGAGGTAATATGTACATGTAGGTAGAGTTAAAGTGACTATGCATAGATAATAAACAGAGTAGCAGCAGTGTCAAAAAATTAAATAATAATACAAAATAAAAAGGCAGGGAGCACAAAATGAGGGAGATCCCAAGTACCAGTACTAGATAGTCTATCTACCACTACACCCCGTGGACAGGATGCTAGTCTATCTACCACTACACCCCCTGGACAGGAAGCTAGTCTATCTACCACTACACCCCCTGGACAGGATGCTAGTCTATCTACCACTACACCCCCTGGACAGGAAGCTAGTCTATCTACCACTACACCCCCTGGACAGGATGCTAGTCTATCTACCACTACACCCACTGGACAGGATGCTAGTCTATCTACCACTACACCCCCTGGACAGGATGCTAGTCTATCTACCACTACACCCCCTGGACAGCACGCTAGTCTATCTACCACTACACCCCCTGGACAGCACGCTAGTCTATCTACCACTACACCCCCTGGACAGGATGCTAGTCTATCTACCACTACACCCCCTGGACAGGATGCTAGTCTATCTACCACTACACCCACTGGACAGGACGCTAGTCTATCTACCACCACACCCCCTGGAAAGGACGCTAGTCTATCTACCACTACACCCCCTGGACAGGACGATAGTCTATCTACCACTACACCCCCTGGACAGGATGCTAGTCTATCTACCACTACACCCCTGGACAGGATGCTAGTCTATCTACCACTACACCCCCTGGACAGGATGATAGTCTATCTACCACTACACCCCCTGGACAGGATGCTAGTCTATCTACCACTACACACCCTGGACAGGATGCTAGTCTATCTACCACTACACCCCCTGGACAGGACGCTAGTCTATCTACCACTACACCCCCTGGACAGAATGCTAGTGTATCTACCACTACACCCCCTGGACAGCACGCTAGTCCATCTACCACTACACCCCCTGGACAGGATGCTAGTCTATCTACCACTACACCCCCTGGACAGGACGCTAGTCTATCTACCACTACACCCCCTGGACAGCACGTTAGTCTATCTACCACTACACCCCCTGGACAGGATGCTAGTCTATCTACCACTACACCCCCTGGACAGGATGCTAGTCTATCTACCACTACACCCCCTGGACAGGATGCTAGTCTATCTACCACTACACACCCTGGACAGGATGCTAGTCTATCTACCACTACACCCCCTGGACAGGATGCTAGTCTATCTACCACTACACCCCCTGGACAGAATGCTAGTGTATCTACCACTACACCCCCTGGACAGCACGCTAGTCTATCTACCACTACACCCCCTGGACAGGATGCTAGTCTATCTACCACTACACCCCCTGGACAGCACGCTAGTCTATCTACCACTACACCCCGTGGACAGGATGCTAGTCTATCTACCACTACACCCCCTGGACAGGACGCTAGTCTATCTACCACTACATCCCCTGGACAGGATGCTAGTCTATCTACCACTACACCCCCTGGACAGGATGCTAGTCTATCTACCACTACACCCCCTGGACAGGATGCTAGTCTATCTACCACTACACCCCCTGGACAGGACGCTAGTCTATCTACCACTACACCCACTGGACAGGACGCTAGTCTATCTACCACTACACCCCCTGGACAGGATGCTAGTCTATCTACCATTACACCCCCTGGACAGGACGCTAGTCTATCTACCACTACACCCCCTGGACAGGACGCTAGTCTATCTACCACTACACCCCCTGGACAGGATGCTAGTATATCTACCACTACACCCCCTGGACAGCACGCTAGTCTATCTACCACTACACCCCCTGGACAGGATGCTAGTCTATCTACCACTACACCCCCTGGACAGGATGCTAGTCTATCTACCACTACACCCCCTGGACAGGATGCTAGTCTATCTACCACTACACACCCTGGACAGGATGCTAGTCTATCTACCACTACACCCCCTGGACAGGACGCTAGTCTATCTACCACTACACCCCCTGGACAGAATGCTAGTGTATCTACCACTACACCCCCTGGACAGCACGCTAGTCCATCTACCACTACACCCCCTGGACAGGATGCTAGTCTATCTACCACTACACCCCCTGGACGCTAGTCTATCTACCACTACCCCCCCTGGACAGCACGTTAGTCTATCTACCACTACACCCCCTGGACAGGATGCTAGTCTATCTACCACTACACCCCCTGGACAGGATGCTAGTCTATCTACCACTACACCCCCTGGACAGGATGCTAGTCTATCTACCACTACACACCCTGGACAGGATGCTAGTCTATCTACCACTACACCCCCTGGACAGGATGCTAGTCTATCTACCACTACACCCCCTGGACAGAATGCTAGTGTATCTACCACTACACCCCCTGGACAGGACGCTAGTCTATCTACCACTACACCCCCTGGACAGCACGTTAGTCTATCTACCACTACACCCCCTGGACAGGATGCTAGTCTATCTATCACTACACCCCCTGGACAGGATGCTAGTCTATCTACCACTACACCCCCTGGACAGGATGCTAGTCTATCTACCACTACAACCCCTGGACAGGATGCTAGTCTATCTACCACTACACCCCTTGGACAGCACGCTAGTCTATCTCCTGTTTCTGTAGTGTGAGGGAGCTTGATGTACTGACAGACCCTGGACAGGACACTAGTCTATCTCCTGCTTCTGTAGTGAGGCAGCTTGATGTACTGACAGACCCTGGACAGGACACTAGTCTATCTCTTGTTTCTGTAGTGAGACAGCTTGATGTACTGACAGACCCTGGACAGGACGCTAGTCTATCTACTGTTTCTGTAGTGAGGCAGCTTGATGTACTGACAGACCCTGGACAGGACACTAGTCTATCTACTGTTTCTGTAGTGAGGCAGCTTGATGTACTGACACCGCCAGGACAGGACACTAGTCTATCTCCTGTTTCTGTAGTGAGGCAGCTTGATGTACTGACACCGCCTGGACAGGACACTAGTCTATCTCCTGTTTCTATAGTGAGTGCACAACCATGTACACACACTTGCACACACAGACGGACGATACACACACACACACACACACACACACACACACACACACACACACACACACACACACACACACACACACACACACATTCTCACAGTACCAAGCACACACACAAAATGCCTACACACACACTCCCACACACACACAGAGACACCCTGTTATCCTAGATGGAGAGACGAATTGGTCTTTGATAGCAATTAGCTTTGCTAGATTGTCTCTCTCTTAATGGTGTTGGAAAATCTCTGGTTCCTACTGATAATGACGTGAACAATATACATTTTACTACTCTACATAAACTGTCATGTCATTATATTATATATATATATATATACTGTGGGGAGAACAAGTATTTGATACACTGCCGATTTTGCAGGTTTTCCTACTTACAAAGCATGTAGAGGTCTGTAATTTTTATCATAGGTACACTTCAACTGTGAGAGACGGAATCTAAAACAAAAATCCAGAAAATCACATTGTATGATTTGTAAGTAATTAATTTGCATTTTATTGCATGACATAATTATTTGATCACCTACCAACGAGTAAGAATTCCGGCTGTCACAGACCTGTTAGTTTTTCTTTAAGAAGCCCTCCTGTTCTCCACTCATTACCTGTATTAACTGCACCTGTTTGAACTCGTTACCTGTATAAAAGACACCTGTCCACACACTCAATCAAACAGACTCCAACCTCTCCACAATGGCCAAGACCAGTGAGCTGTGTAAGGACATCAGGGATAAAATTGTAGACCTGCACATGGCTGGGATGGGCTACAGGACAATAGGCAAGCAGCTTGGTGAGAAGGCAACAAATGTTGGCGTAATTATTAGAAAATGGAAAAAGTTCAAGATGACCCTCGGTCTGGGGCTCCATGCAAGATCTCACCTCATGGGGCATCAATGATCATGAGGAAGGTGAGGGATCAGCCCAGAACTACACGGCAGGACCTGGTCAATGACCTGAAGAGAGCTGGGACCACAGTCTCAAAGAAAACCATTAGTAACACACTACGCCGTCATGGATTAAAATCCTGCAGTGCACGCAAGGTCCCCCTGCTCAAGCCAGCTTATGTCCAGGCCCGTCTGAAGTTTGCCAATGACCATTTGGATGATCCAGAGGAGGAATGGGAGAAGGTCATGTGGTCTGATGAGACAAAAATATAGCTTTTTGATCTAGACTCCACTCGCCGTGTTTGGAGGAAGAAGAAGGATGAGTACAACCCCAAGAACACCATCCCAACCGTGAAGCATGGAGGTGGAAACATCATTCTTTGGGGATGCTTTTCTGCAAAGGGGACAGGACGACTGCACCGTATTCAGGGGAGGATGGATGGGGCCATGTATCGCGAGATCTTGGCCAACAACCTCCTTCCCTCAGTAAGAGCATTGAAGATGGGTCGTGGCTGGGTCTTCCAGCATTACAATGACACGAAACACACAGCCAGGGCAACTAAGGAGTGGCTCCGTAAGAAGCATCTCAAGGTCCTGGAGTGGCCTAGCCAGTCTCCAGACCTGAACCCAATAGAAAATCTTTGGAGGGAGCTGGAAGTCCGTATTGCCCAGTGACAGCCCCGAAACCTGAAGGATCTGGAGAAGGTCTGTATGGAGGAGTGGGCCAAAATCCCTGCTGCAGTGTGTGCAAACCTGGTCAAGACCTACAGGAAACGTATGATCTCTGTAATTGCAAACAAAGGTTTCTGTACCAAATATTAAGTTCTGCTTTTCTGATGTATTAAATACTTATGTCATGCAATAAAATGCAAATTAATTACTTAAAAATCATACAATGTGATTTTCTGGAATTTTGTTTTAGATTCCGTCTCTCACAGTTGAAGTGTACCTATGATAAAAATTACAGACCTCTACATGCTTTGTAAGTAGGAAAACCTGCAAAATCGGCAGTGTATCAAATACTTGTTCTCCCCACTGTATATATATATATAATATAATGACATGACAGTTTATTTAGAGTAGTAAAATGTATATTGTTCACGTCATTATCAGTAGGAACCAGAGATTTTCCAACACCATTAAGAGAGAGACAATCTAGCAAAGCTAATTGCTATCAAAGACCAATTCCTCTCTCCATCTAGGATAACAGGGTGTCTCTGTGTGTGTGTGGGAGTGTGTGTGTAGGCATTTTGTGTGTGTGCTTGGTACTGTGAGAATGTGTGTGTGTGTGTGTGTGTGTGTGTATCGTCGGTCTGTGTGTGCAAGTGTGTGTACATGGTTGTGCATTTGTGTATATCGGTGTGCTCATCGGTTCGTGTGTGTGTGTGTGTGTGTGTGTGTGTGTGTGTGTGTGTGATGACATCATGGGCGACCCCTCATCCTGAGAGGTTAACTAAGCAGCATTCCACAGAGCTTCTGCAATCAGGCCTGTTATGACATGGTGCTCTACAGAGACTATCTGTTCTGGACCAAACACACAAACACTGGCCCAAACATACAGAGACGAGAGAGAGAGAGGGGAGAGAGAGAGAAAGAGAGGGGAGAGAGAGAGCTAGGGTACATAGAGAGAGGGACATGGCGAGTGGGAGACAGGAGAGAGAGAGAGAGAGAGAGAGAGAGAGAGAAGAGAGAGAGAGAGAGAGAGAGAGAGAGAGAGAGAGAGAGGGAGGGAGGGAGGAAAATCCTCTGCATTATCATTAACAGCAGACCGGTACATTTCCTCAGTGAAAACAATGTACTGAACAAATGTCAAATTGGCTTTTGACTCAATTTGGCATGAGGGTCTGCTATACAAATTGATGGAAAGTGGTGTTGGGGGAAAAACATACGACATTATAAAATCCATGTACACAAACAACAAGTGTGCGGTTAAAATTGGCAAAAAACACACACATTTCTTTCCACAGGGCCATGGGGTGAGACAGGGATGCAGTTTAAGCCCCAACCTCTTCAACATATATATCAACGAATTGGTGAGGGCACTAGAACAGTCTGCAGCACCCGGCCTCACCCTACTAGAATCTGAAGTCAAATGTCTACTGTTTGCTGATGATCTGGTGCTTCTGTCCCCAACCAAGGAGGGCCTACAGCAGCACCTAGATCTTCTGCACAGATTCTGTCAGACCTGGGCCTTGACAGTAAATCTCAGTAAGACAAAAATAATGGTGTTCCAAAAAAGGTCCAGTTGACAGGACCACAAATACAAATTCCATCTAGACACTGCTGCCCTAGAGCACACAAAAAACTATACATACCTCGGCCTAAACATCAGCGCCACAGGTAACTTCCACAAAGCTGTGAACAATCTGAGAGACAAGGCAAGAAGGGCCTTCTATGCCATCAAAAGGAACATAAAATTTGACATACCAATTAGGATCTGGCTAAAAATACTTGAATCAGTTATAGAACCCATTGCCCTTTATGGTTCTGAGGTCTGGGGTCCGCTCACCAACCAAGAATTCACAAAATGGGACAAACACCAAATTGAGACTCTGCATGCAGAATTCTGCAAAAATATCCTTTGCGTAGAACGTAAAACACCAAATAATGCATGCAGAGCAGAATTAGGCCGATACCCGCTAATTATCAAAATCCAGAAAAGAGCAGTTAAATTCTACAAACACCTAAAAGGAAGCGATTCCCAAACCTTCCATTACAAAGCAATCACCTACAGAGAGATGAACCTGGAGAAGAGTCTCCTAAGCAAGCTGGTCCTGGGGCTCTGTTCACAAACACAAACAGACCCCACAGAGCCCCAGGACAGCAACACAATTAGACTCAACCAAATCATGAGAAAACAAAAAGAAAATTACTTGACACATTGGAAATAATTTACAACAAAAAACAGAGCAAACTAGAATGCTATTTGGCCCTAAACAGAGAGTACACAGTGGCAGAATACCTGACCACTGTGACTGACCCAAACTTAAGGAAAGCTTTGACTATGTACAGACTCAGTGAACATAGACAGCAAACCTGGCTCTCAAGAGAAGACAGTGCCCACTGCCCACAAAATGATGTGGAAACTGAGCTGCACTTCCGAACTTCTAGCTAATAGTTTGTCTTTCCACAAAGTGTCTGGTATGTGTTTGCTTGATCTGAGGGATTTAACCCCAATGTGTCACAGAACAGATGGATTAGGGACATAATTTGGCTGTGATCTAACAGGTTCATTCATCATACACTAGGTCATTTAATATAGCTAAATATAATGACTCCATTTAATATAGCTAAATATAATGACTCCATTTAATATAGCTAAATATAATGACTCCATTTAATATAGCTAAATAATGACTCCATTTAATATAGCTAAATATAATGACTCCATTTAATATAGCTAAATATAATGACTCCATTTAATATAGCTAAATATAATGACTCCATTTAATATAGCTAAATATAATGACTCCATTTAATATAGCTAAATAATGACTCCATTTAATATAGCTAAATATAATGACTCCATTTAATATAGCTAAATATAATGACTCCATTTAATATAGCTAAATATAATGACTCAATTTAATATCGCTAAATAATGACTCCATTTAATATAGCTAAATAATGACTCCATTTAATATAGCTAAATATAATGACTCCATTTAATATCGCTAAATATACTGACTCCATTTAATATCGCTAAATATAATGACTCCATTTAATATAGCTAAATATAATGACTCCATTTAATATAGCTAAATATAATGACTCCATTTAATATAGCTAAATATAATGACTCCATTTAATATCGCTAAATATAATGACTCCATTTAATATAGCTAAATATAATGACTCCATTTAATATAGCTAAATATAATGACTCCATTTAATATAGCTAAATATAATGACTCCATTTAATATCGCTTAATATAATGACTCCATTTAATATAGCTAAATATAATGACTCCATTTAATATAGCTAAATATAATGACTCCATTTAATATAGCTAAATATAATGACTCCATTTAATATAGCTAAATAATGACTCCATTTAATATCGCTAAATATAATGACTCCATTTAATATAGCTAAATATAATGACTCCATTTAATATAGCTAAATAATGACTCCATTTAATATAGCTAAATATAATGACTCCATTTAATATAGCTAAATATAATAACTCCATTTAATATAGCTAAATATAATGACTCCATTTAATATAGCTAAATATAATGACTCCATTTAATATAGCTAAATATAATGACTCCATTTAATATAGCTAAATATAATGACTCCATTTAATATAGCTAAATATAATGACTCCATTTAATATAGCTAAATAATGACTCCATTTAATATAGCTAAATATAATGACTCCATTTAATATAGCTAAATATAATGACTCCATTTAATATAGCTAAATATAATGACTCCATTTAATATAGCTAAATATAATGACTCCATTTAATATAGCTAAATATAATGACTCCATTTAATATAGCTAAATATAATGACTCCATTTAATATAGCTAAATAATGACTCCATTTAATATAGCTAAATAATGACTCCATTTAATATAGCTAAATATAATGACTCCATTTAATATAGCTAAATATAATAACTCCATTTAATATAGCTAAATATAATGACTCCATTTAATATAGCTAAATATAATGACTCCATTTAATATAGCTAAATATAATGACTCCATTTAATATAGCTAAATATAATGACTCCATTTAATATAGCTAAATATAATGACTCCATTTAATATAGCTAAATATAATGACTCCATTTAATATAGCTAAATATAATGACTCCATTTAATATAGCTAAATATAATGACTCAATTTAATATCGCTAAATATAATGACTCAGACATGTAATACAGGATATATACATGTAATACAGGGTATAGACATACATGTAATACAGAGTTTAGACATGTAATGCAGGATATAGACATGTAATACAGGGTATATACATACATGTAATACAGGGTATAGACAGACATGTAATAATTTTTGGTTCCCACCGTGAAGCATGAAGGAGGAGGTGTGATGAACCTTTAAGAAGGCACACCTGTTAATTGAAATGCATTCCAGGTGACTACCTCATGAAGCTGGTTGAGAGAATGCCAAGAGTGTGCAAAGCTGTCATCAAGGCAAAGGGTGGCTATTTGAAGAATATAAAATATATTTTGATTTGTTTAACATATTTTTGGTTACTACATGATTTCATATGTGTTATTTCATAGTTTTGATGTCTTCACTATTATTCTAAAATGTCAAAAATTGTAAAAAAAAAAAAAATAGAAAATCCCTTGAATGAGTAGGTGTGTCCAAACTTTTGACTGGTACTGTATACAGCTCTGGAAAAAATGAAGAGACCACTGCAAAAATATACATTTCCCCGGTTTTTATTATTTATAGGTATGTGTTTGGGTGAAATTAACATTTTTGTTTTATTCTATAATCTACTGACAACATTTCTCCAAAATTCCAAATAAAAATATTGTCATTTAGAGCATTTATTTGCAGAAAATGACAACTGGTCAAAATAACAAAAAAAATATGCAGTGTTGTCAGACCTCGAATAATACAAAGAAAATAAGTTCATGTTCATTTTTAAACAACATAATACTCATGTTTTAACTAAGGAAGAGTTCAGAAATCAATATTTGGTGGAATAACCCTGATTTTCAATCACAGCTTTCATGCGTCTTGGCATGCTCTCCATCAGTCTTTCACATTGATGTTGGGTGACATTATGCCACTCCTGGTGCAAAAATTAAAGCAGCTCGGCTTTGTTTGATGGCTTGTGACCATCCATCTTCCTCTTGATCACATTCCAGAAGTTTTCAATGGGGTTCAGGTCTGGAGATTGGGCTGGCCATGACAGGGTCTTGATCTGGTGGTCCTCCATCCACACCTTGATTGACCTGGCTGTGTGGCATGGCGCATTGTCCTGCTGGAAAAACCAATCCTCAGAGTTGGGGAACAATGTCAGAGCAAAAGAAAGCAAGTTTTCTTCCAGGACAACCTTGTACGTGGCTTGATTCATGCGTCCTTCACAAAGACAAATCTGCCCGATTTACACCCCCAGATCATCACCGATCCTCCACCAAATTTCACAGTGGGTGCGAGACACTGTGGCTTGTAGGCCTCTCCTGGTCTCCGTCTAACCATTAGACGACCATGTGTTGGGCAAAGCTGAAAATTGGACTCATCAGAGAAGATGACCTTACTCCAGTCCTCTACGGCCCAATCCTTATGGTCTTTTGCAAACCTCAGCCTGGCTCTTCTGTGCTTCTCATTGATGAAGGGCTTTTTTCTAGCTTTGGACGACTTCAGCCCTGCCCCTAGGAGCCTGTTTCAAACCGTCCTCGCCGTACACTTCACCCCAGCCGTTTGCCATTCTTTTTGTAGGTCACTTGATGTCATCCTACGGTTGTTGAGTGACATTCGAATGAGTTGGCGGTCATCCCGGTCAGTAGAGAGTCGTTTTCACCCTCTGCCGGTCTGTAGCTTTGTTGTCCCCAATGTCTGCTGCTTGACCTTGTTCTTATGAACCGCTGTCTTGGAAATTTTAAGGATGGAAGCAACCTGACGCTCACTGTATCCCTCTGCCAATAAAGCCAGAATTGAACCCTTCTTTTCCTCACTCAAAACTTTCCTTTTCAACTCTTTTGGCATGGTCAATAGTTCTTTTTTTATTAATATTACTTTTGAGGTACTATTACCACTGTTTTTGCCATCCAGCTGGTCCTGTTGCAAGATGATAGTGATGACCACAGCAGTGGTTTTTATACTTTTCCTCGTTAAATAAGATTTGGTTCAGTTGATCACCTAATCAGTACCTATTTCAGTAGAATGAGGTGTGCCTGTGTTGGAATTCAACAGACACTGGAATGGAATGGCTGTCATACATGTAGAGATGCTGATTTAAGAAACATTTGCAGTGTTCTCTTAATTTTTTCCACAGCTGTATATGGATGTGTATGACTTTCAGAAATATCATATGCAGAGAAGAATTCCATA
The DNA here is from genome assembly GCF_964263955.1 of Coregonus lavaretus. Classification (NCBI taxonomy): domain Eukaryota; kingdom Metazoa; phylum Chordata; class Actinopteri; order Salmoniformes; family Salmonidae; genus Coregonus; species Coregonus lavaretus. Next base: position 94,508 of record NW_028163016.1, on the reverse strand, counting down.
ACACTGAGAAATATATATATACAGTGAGGGAAAAAAGTATTTGATCCCCTACTGATTTTGTACGTTTGCCCACTGACAAAGACATGATCAGTCTATAATTTTAATGGTAGGTTTATTTGAACAGTGAGAGACAGAATAACAACAAAAAAATCCAGAAAAACGCATGTCAAAAATATTATCAATTGATTTGCATTTTAATAAGGGAAATAAGTATTTGACCCCCTCTCAATCAGAAAGATTTCTGGCTCCCAGGTGTCTTTTATACAGGTAACGAGCTGAGATTAGGAGCGCACTCTTAAAGGGAGTGCTCCTAATCTCAGCTTGTTACCTGTATAAAAGACACCTGTCCACAGAAGCAATCAATCAATCAGATTCCAAACTCTCCACCATGGCCAAGACCAAAGAGCTCTCCAAGTATGTCAGGGACAAGATTGTAGACCTACACAAGGCTGGAATGGGCTACAAGACCATCGGGAGCCCAACAGCTCAATAGGGTTGAGATCCGGTGACTGTGCTGGCCACTCCATTATAGACAGAATACCAGCTGACTGCTTCTTCCCTAAATAGTTATTGCATAGTTTGGAGCTGTGCTTTGGGTCATTGTCCTGCTATAGGAGGAAATTGGCTCCAATTAAGCGCCGTCCACAGGGTATGGCATGGCGTTGCAAAATGGAGTGATAGCCTTCCTTCTTCAAGATCCTTTTTACCCTGTACAAATCTCCCACTTTACCACCACCAAAGCACCCCCAGACCATCACATTGCCTCCACCATGCTTGACAGATGGCATCAAGCACTCCTCCATCATCTTTTCATTTGGTCTGCGTCTCACAAATGTTCTTCTTTGTAATCTGAACACCTCAAACATCGATTCGTCTGTCCATAACACTTTTTTTCCAATCTTCCTCTGTCCAGTGTCTGTGTTCTTTTGCCCATCTTAATATTTTCTTTTTATTGGCCAGTCTGAGACATGGCTTTTTCTTTGCAACTCTGCCAAGAAGGTCAGCATCCCGGAGTCGCCTCTTCACTGTTGACGTTGAGACTGGTAATTTTGAATAAATATAGATTTGCCAAGATAACAACAGGATGAGGATCAGTTTGTATTTGGTCTCGGTACCGCAGGTCTTAGTACCTGAGGATCAGTTTGTATTTGGTCTCGGTACCGCAGGTCTTAGTACCTGAGGATCAGTTTGTATTTGGTCTCGGTACCACAGGTCTCAGTACCTGAGGATCAGTTTGTATTTGGTCTCGGTACCGCAGGTCTTAGTACCTGAGGATCTGTTTGTATTTAGACTCGGTACCGCAGGTCTTAGTACCTGAGGATCTGTTTGTATTTGGTCTCGGTACCGCAGGTCTCAGTACCTTAGGTCCTCTGTAGCTCAGCTGGTAGAGCACGGCGCTTGTAACGCCAGGGTAGTGGGTTCGATCCCCGGGACCACCCATACGTAAAAATGTATGCACACATGACTGTAAGTCGCTTTGGATAAAAGCGTCTGCTAAATGGCATATTATATTATTATAGTACCTGAGGACCAGTTTGTATTTGGTCTCGGTACCGCAGGTCTCAGTGCCTGAGGATCAGTTTGTATTTAGTCTAGGTACCGCAGGTCTTAGTGTGTCTCTGTGAGTGTGTCTCTGTGAGTGTATCTCTGTGAGTGTGTGTGGATAAGTTTGCATGCATGTATATCAGTGTATGTTGGAATGTGTGTGAGTGTGTGTGTGTGTCTATGTGAGTGTGTGAGTTATGATTTATGTGGAGGAACAGAGAGGTACTCAGGCCTGCCAGACACATGGAAACCTGCCATAAAGAGGCAGAAACACACACACGTAAAATACTGCACAACACTATGCCAAACATCTCTCTCTCTCTCTCTCTCTCTCTCTCTCTCTCTCTCTCTCTCTCTCTCTCTCTCTCTCTCTCTCTCTCTCTCTCTCTCTCTCTCTCTCATGCACACACACATCACATGCATACAGTGGCCACCTGTAGATAGGTTAGATAGCCATGTCTGTAGTGATAAAGAGAGGAATGCTGGCTGTGTGTCTGTGTCTGTGTGTGAAGACCCCAGGCAGGCAGACTAACTGAGCTCTGTACAGAACAATGTGACGTTATTCTGACTTCAATCCTCAGACCTCAGCCCACAGAACCAAACCAATTTACTTTAACTGTACATGTAGCAAGACCTTTCTGATTAAAGCTGCATTCACGCTTCACAATATTTAGTGTTTGTACAACGTCCGGTATTCTAAGGAATATTGAAGCAACATTTGTTTCATGTGAAATGGTAGGCATGCTTCAGATTTTCATGCAGGCTCCCGAACATTGGAGCATTTTACTTTTCCAGCTAGTGTGTCTGTGTCTAGGTTAGTGTTTGTTTGTGTGTGTGTGTGTGTGTGTGTGTGTGTGTGTGTGTGTGTGTGTGTGTGTGTGTGTGTGTGTGTGTGTGTGTGTGTGTGTAAGTATGTGTGAGTATGTGTGCGTAGTTGTGTGTGCGCGCATGTGTTGCTAGCGAGCTCATTACAGCGGTATAAAGGCCTGTAAACTGGTCAGGTCTATAGACTGCTTTGGTCTGTAGTCTGGTCTGGTCTGTAGACTGGTCTGGTCTGTAGACTGGTCTGGTCTAGTCCAGTCTATAGTCTGGTCTGTAGACTAGTCTTGTCTGGTCTGTAAATTGGTCTGGTCTATTGTGTAGACTGGTCTAGTCTGTAGACTAGTCTTGTCTGGTCTGTAAACTGGTCTGGTCTGTAGACTAGTCTGGTCAGGTCTTGTCTAGTTGTAGACTGGTCTGGTCTGTAGACTGGTCTGGTCTGTAGACTAGTCAGGTCTAGTCTGGTCTAGTCTATAGTCTGGTCTGGTCTGCAGACTGGTCTGGTCTGTATAGTACTGGTGCTGTATAGATGAATGTCTGATGAGCTGGGCTCTGGTTGGTTCATCCATCGTAGCCTGTCAGGACAAACTCACAGGCGCCTGCACACAGACACACACACAGGCGCCTGCACACAGACACACACACAGACACACACACAGACACACACACAGACACACACACAGACACACACACAGGCGCCTGCACACAGACACACACACAGACACACACAAGGACACACACACAGGCGCCTGCACAAAGACACACACAGACACACACACAGGCGCCTGCACACAGACACACACACAGACACACACACAGGCGCCTGCACACAGACACACACACAGACACACACACAGGCGCCTGCACACAGACACACACACAGACACACACACAGACACACACACAGGCGCCTGCACACAGACAGACACACACACAGGCGCCTGCACACAGACACACACACAGGCGCCTGCACACAGACACACACACAGGCGCCTGCACACAGACACACACACAGGCGCCTGCACACACACACACAGGCGCCTGCTCACAGACACACACACAGACACACACACAGACACACACACAGGCGCCTGCACACAGACACACACAGGCGCCTGCACACAGACACACACACAGGCGCCTGCACACAGACACACACACAGGCGCCTGCACACACACACACAGGCGCCTGCTCACAGACACACACACAGACACACACACAGACACACACACAGGCGCCTGCACACAGACACACACAGGCGCCTGCACACAGACACACACACAGGTGCCTGCACACAGACGCACATACAGGCGCCTGCACACAGACACACACACAGACACACACATATGCGCCCGCACACAGACACACACAGGCGCCTGCTCACAGACACACACACAGGCGCCTGCACACAGACACACACACAGGCGCCTGCACACAGACACACACACAGGCGCCTGCACACAGACACACACACACAGGCGCCTGCACACAGACACACACACAGGTGCCTGCACACAGACACACACACAGGCGCCTGCACACAGACACACACACAGGCGCCTGCACACAGACACACACACAGGCGCCTGCACACAGACACACACACAGGCACACGTGCACACAGACACACACACAGGCGCACGTGCACACAGACACACACACAGGCGCCTGCACACGGACACACACACACAGGCGCCTGCACACAGACACACACACAGGTGCCTGCACACAGACACACACACAGGTGCCTGTGAATAAACTGTACAGGTTACTATGTATGTTTCAGTCATGGTAGATACAGTGGCTTGCGAAAGTATTCACCCCCCTTGGCATTTTTCCTATTTTGTTGCCTTACAACCTAGAATTAAAATTGATTTTGGGGGGTTTGTATCATTTGATTTACACAACATGCCTTTTTAATTTCATTTCAATAATTTAGACTATGTTGTGTATGTCCATTATATGAAATCCAAATAAAAATCAATTTAAATTACAGGTTGTAATGCAACAATATAGGAAAACTGGAGAGAGAGAGAGAGAGAGAGAGAGAGAGAGAGAGAGAGAGAGAGAGAGAGAGAGAGAGAGAGAGAGAGAGAGAGAGAGAGAGAGAGAGAGACAGAGAGAGAGACAGAGACAGAGACAGAGACAGAGAGAGGAGAGAGAGAGAGAGAGAGAGAGAGAGAGAGAGAGAGAGAGAGAGAGAGAGAGAGAGAGAGAGAGAGAGAGAGAGAGAAACAGACTGACAGAAATTGAGAGAGAGACAAACAGACAGACAGAAATTGAGAGAGAGACAAACAGACAGACAGAAATTGAGAGAGAGACAAACAGACAGACACAGAGGGGGAGGGAGAGAGAGAAACAAATAGGCTTTTTACCCAAACACAGAACAACAGACCACATACACACTAATAAAACAGCATGTTCGTCAGAAAAGCATGTTTTGTTAATTTTATTCCATATGGCATGATGGATTATATTACAAATCCCTCCACAGCGGCGTTGGGGGACAAGTAAATTATATCATAAAATCTATTTACTCGAACAACACATGTAGTATTAAACTGAACAATAAAACAACCGTTTAATGCACAAGGGCGAGGGGTGAGACAAGGGTGCAGTTTAAGTCCAACCCTGTTCAACGTCTACATTTACATTTACGGCATTTAGCAGACGTTCTTATCCAGAGCGACTTACAAATTGGTGCATTCACCTTATAGCCAGTGGGATAACCACCTTACAATTATTATTATTATTATTATTATATTTTTTGGGGGGGGGGTGGGGTAAGAAGGATTACTTCATACTATTCCAGGTATACCTTAAAGAGGTAGGGTTTCAAGTGTCTCCGGAAGGTGGTGAGTGACTCCGCTGTCCTGGCGTCGTGAGGGAGCTTGTTCCACCATTGGGGTGCCAGAGCAGCAAATAGCTTTGACTGGGCTGAGCGGGAACTGTGCTTCCGTAGAGGTAGGGGAGCTAGCAGGCCAGAGGTGGATGAACGTAGTGCCCTCGTTTGGGTGTAGGGTCTGATCAGAGCCTGAAGGTAAGGAGGTGCCGTTCCCCTCACAGCTCCGTAGGCAAGCACCATGGTCTTGTAGTAGATGCGAGCTTCAACTGGAAGCCAGTGGAGTGTGCGGAGGAGCGGGGTGACGTGAGAGAACTTGGGAAGGTACATCAACGAACTACCAGTGTTGTTAGTCCGATCTGCAACCCTCAAAAGATGAGGCGGTCAGATTCCTGCTCTACGCAGATGACCGTGTCCTACTGTCACTAACAGAGCAAGGTCCACAGGAACAACTTAACATTCTTTTTGGGAATACAGCATCAAATGGGCAATCGATATTAAGTTGCGATTTTCAAGAAATGGCAAGGAATCCGAGCAGCAGACACTCCTTCACATGAGGAAATACCTTGAACACTACCACTAAAAGAGGAAATACCATGGTTGAACACTACCACTAAATGAGGAAATACCATGGTTGAACACTACCACTAAAAGAAAAAGCCTGCAAAGCATTTTACTCCTATACCTATACAAATCTGGTGCAAAATATTAAATAGTGTAATTTGACCACTACTATATGGAAGTACCTGTAATTACGATTATAAGCATTGGGAGACAAACCCAATAGAAAATCTACATAATTCTGCAGAATTATCCTAAATATCCAAAAGAAAGTACCAAATAATGCATGCAGAGCGGACAGGCTCAGCGGACACCATTAGGGAGACACACAAAGACATGGCTACCCAAAGAGGGGTGTCTGTGTGGTCACTGCACAACAGGGGAGGTAGAGACAGCACAACAGGGGAGGTAGAGACAGCACAACAGGGGAGGTAGAGACAGCACAACAGGGGAGGTAGAGACAGCACAACAGGGGAGGTAGAGACAGCACAACAGGGGAGGTAGAGACAGCACAACAGGGGAGGTAGAGACAGCACAACAGGGGAGGTAGAGACAGCACAACAGGGGAGGTAGAGACAGCACAACAGGGGAGGTAGAGACAGCACAACAGGGGAGGTAGAGACAGCACAACAGGGGAGGTAGAGACAGCACAACAGGGGAGGTAGAGACAGCACAACAGGGGAGGTAGAGACAGCACAACAGGGGAGGTAGAGACAGCACAACAGGGGAGGTAGAGACAGCACAACAGGGGAGGTAGAGACAGCACAACAGGGGAGGTAGAGACAGCACAACAGGGGAGGTAGAGACAGCACAACAGGGGAGGTAGAGACAGCACAACAGGGGAGGTAGAGACAGCACAACAGGGGAGGTAGAGACAGCACAACAGGGGAGGTAGAGACAGCACAACAGGGGAGGTAGAGACAGCACAACAGGGGAGGTAGAGACAGAGATGCACCTTTCCTCTACTATGAGAAATGTTCCCAAAAGAAAACATATTTTTTCAAGAAAATATCTCTATCTATTCCCAACTTCTGTGCATTTGCTAATAACATAATGCTGGAAATTATTCTGAGAAACCAGATATGTACAGAACCAGTCAAAGTTTGGACACTGTGATGAGGTGGTGTTGAAGGAGTCAGGCGCAGGAGGGTAAATCACAGAATAACAGGCTTTAATCCGCAAAATACAGGTTTACGCAGAAATGCGTCAAACACACTCCAGGGCACAAAACAGGCGCACTGGAAAAGACAAGGCACACGGGAAAATACTCCCGTCAATACACAATACACGAGCTCCATCGAGCTTCACTAACCTCCACAAACAAACAATCACCCACACAGACAAGGAAGCAGAGGGAACACTAATACCATGACTAATGAGGGAATAAGGACCAGGTGTGTGTGATTGAAGACAAGACAAATGGAGTGATGATAAATGGATCGGCAGTAGCTAGTAAGCCGGTGACGCCGAACGCCGAAACCTGCCCGAACAAGGAGGGGAGGCAGCCTCGGAGGAAGTCGTGACAGACACACCTACTCATTCAAGGGTTTTCTTTATTTTTACTATTTTCTACATTGTAGAATAAGAGTGAAGACATCAAAACTATGAAATAACATATGGAATCATGTAGTACTCTCAATTGGGTTAAGGTCGGGGGATTGTGGAAGCCAGGTCATCTGATGCAGCACTCCATCAATCTCCTCCTTGGTCATTGTCCTGTTGAAAAACAGATGATAGTCCCACTAAGCCCAAACCAGATGGGATGGCGTATCGCTGCAGAATGCTGTGGTAGCCATGCTGGTTAAGTGTGCATTGAATTCTAAATAAATCACAGACAGTATCACCAGCAAAGCACCCTCCTCCTCCATGCTTTACGGTGGGAACTACACATGCGGAGATCATCCGTTCACCCACAGCACATCGCACAAAGACATGGAAGTTGGAACCAAAAATCTAAAATTTGGACTCCAGACCAAAGGACAAATTTCCACCGGTCTAATGTCCATTGCTCGTGTTTCTTGGCCCAAGCAAGTCTCTTCTTCTTATTGGGGTCCTTTAGGATTTCTTTGCTGCAATTCGACCATGAAGGCCTGATTCACACAGTCTCCTCTGAACAGTTGATGTTGAGATGTGTCTGTGACTTGAACTCTGTGAAGCATTTATTTGGGCTGCAATTTCTGAGGCTGGTATCTCTAATGAACTTATCCTCTGCAGCAGAGATAACTCTGGGTCTTCCATTCCTGTGGCGGTCCTCATGAGAGTCAGTTTCATCATAGCACTTGATGGTTTATGCGACTGCACTTGAAGAAACTTTCAAAGTTCTTGAAATGTTCCGTATTGACTGACCTTCATGTCTTAAAGTAATGATGGACTGTCGTTTCTCTTTGCTTATATGAGCTGTTCTTGCCATAATATGGACTTGGTCTTTTATCAAATAGGGCTATCTTCTGTATACCACCCCTACCTTGTCACAACACAACTGATTGGCTCAAACGCATTAAGAAGGAAATAAATTCCACAATTGAACTTTTAAGAAGGCACACCTGTTAATTGAAATGCATTCCAGGTGACTACCCCATGAAGCTGGTTGAGAGAATGCCAAGAGTGTGCAAAGCTCTCATCAAGGCAAAGAATATTTGAAGAATCTCAAATATAAAATATATTTTGATTTGTTTAAACTTTTTTTGGTTACTACATGATTCCATATGTGTTATTTCATAGTTTTGATGTCTTCACTATTATTCTACATTGTAGACAATAGTAAAAAATAAAGAAAAACCCTTGAATGAGTAGGTGTGTCCAAACTTTTGACTCGTACTGAATATGATTGCCATAGCCTGAGGGACATCCCATGACCACTAATTTCCTGAAGTATTTACAATGTATATAACTTACAAGTAATACATAATGGATTTAGTTTATAGTTTAGTAGCTATTCTTTATTTTCTTTGTTATAATCTTATTTGTATTTTAATTAAATGTATCGACCGAAGATTACCCAATAAAACAGCAGCAGTGTTGTACCTGTATACATTATTATATATGCTATTATTACTACTACTGAAATTAACTGGATTTCATTATCCTCATTGCATTGAACTGTATTTACTGAAATGCTGTACCACTATACTGCTTTGGCAATATCTATAAATTGTATTTCATACCAATAAAACAATCAGAATTTGAGAGCGAGATAGAGAGAGAGAGAGAGAGAGAGAGAGAGAGAGAGAGAGAGAGAGAGAGAGAGAGAGAGAGAGAGAGAGAGAGAGAGAGAGAGAGAGAGAGAGAGAGAGAGAGAGAGAGAGAGAGAGAGAGAGAGAGAGAGAGAGAGAGAGAGAGCTAGAGAGAGAGAGAGAGAGAGAGAGAGAGAGAGAGAGAGAGAGAGAGAGAGAGAGAGAGAGAGAGAGAGAGAGAGAGAGAGAGAGCGAGCGAGAGAGAGGGAGAGAGAGAGAGAGAGAGAGAGAGAGAGAGAGAGAGAGAGAGAGAGAGAGAGAGAGAGAGAGAGAGAGAGAGGGACAGAGTGAAGGAGAGAGAAGTATTTACAGCTGTATGTTACACCGCAAGTCAGATGGCGCTTAGCTCCTCTCTGATATCTTAGCGCCATGTTTATCTAACCCGCTAGCTAGCGTAGTAGCTAATATAGCTAGCTAGCCAACACCACAGACGAAAGGGTTAGTTATCGTAATCTTTGATAACAGGTCAAAAATATATCTGTTTAGCTAGCTGGTCACTGTGTCAATTCATCCGTTTCTCAACGCTGCACCTTTCTGTATGAGAATGAGCTAGCTTGCTGCTGCTGATCATTTTCACAGCTAGACATTCCTCAGCATTGTGCAGTGCTGGTGGCTCAAGAGTGGAGTGGCGGCTGGCAGAGGAGCAGTTTTACTGTGGCAGAGCGACTATTGGTAAAGAAGCCGATGGGCGATAGACTAGAAAAGGCCAATATCGGGCCGATATATCGGTTGTTCTCTACTATATAGGATACTATATATAGGAAATAGATAGACTATATAGGAAATAGATAGACTATATAGGAAACAGGGTGGCATGTAGGACCCATCCGTTCTTTAAGCATCTGAATAAACCCTGTAATCGGAATAAACCCTGTAATCGGAATAAACCCTGTAATCGGAATAAACCCTGTATCTGAATAAACCCTGTAATCGGAATAAACCCTGTAATCGGAATAAACCCTGTAATCGGAATAAACCCTGTATCTGAATAAACCCTGTAATCGGAATAAACCCTGTATCTGAATAAACCCTGTAATCGGAATAAACCCTGTAATCGGAATAAACCCTGTAATCGGAATAAACCCTGTATCTGAATAAACCCTGTAATCGGAATAAACCCTGTATCGGAATAAACCCTGTAATCGGAATAAACCCTGTAATCGGAATAAACCCTGTAATCGGAATAAACCCTGTATCTGAATAAACCCTGTAATCGGAATAAACCCTGTAATCGGAATAAACCCTGTATCTGAATAAACCCTGTAATCGGAATAAACCCTGTATCTGAATAAACCCTGTAATCGGAATAAACCCTGTATCTGAATAAACCCTGTAATCGGAATAAACCCTGTAATCGGAATAAACCCTGTATCTGAATAAACCCTGTAATCGGAATAAACCCTGTAATCGGAATAAACCCTGTATCTGAATAAACCCTGTAATCGGAATAAACCCTGTATCTGAATAAACCCTGTATCTGAATAAACCCTGTAATCGGAATAAACCCTGTATCTGAATAAACCCTGTATCTGAATAAACCCTGTATCTGAATAAACCCTGTATCGGAATAAACCCTGTAATCGGAATAAACCCTGTATCTGAATAAACCCTGTAATCGGAATAAACCCTGTAATCGGAATAAACCCTGTAATCGGAATAAACCCTGTATCTGAATAAACCCTGTAATCGGAATAAACCCTGTATCTGAATAAACCCTGTATCGGAATAAACCCTGTAATAGGAATAAACCCTGTAATCGGAATAAACCCTGTAATCGGAATAAACCCTGTATCTGAATAAACCCTGTAATCGGAATAAACCCTGTAATCAGAATAAACCCTGTAATCGGAATAAACCCTGTATCTGAATAAACCCTGTAATCGGAATAAACCCTGTAATCGGAATAAACCCTGTAATCGGAATAAACCCTGTAATCGGAATAAACCCTGTATCTGAATAAACCCTGTATCTGAATAAACCCTGTAATCGGAATAAACCCTGTAATCGGAATAAACCCTGTAATCGGAATAAACCCTGTATCGGAATAAACCCTGTATCTGAGGAAACATTGTTAGTGTGAAGCAATTAGACTTCCAAGCCAGCCCACTTCAGCAGACATTCCACAGGTAAGTGTGTTTTTACGAAGTTGTTATCAAACCCGTTCACATGCAAGGACAGGAGAGTGTGACTGGGGCTGAATGGGCTCAGCACTCACACACACACACACACACACACACACACACACACACACACACACACTCACAACACACACACACACACACACACACACACACACACACACACACACACACACACACACACACACACACACACACACACACACACACAAACACACACACACACACACACACACACACACACAGTCTCTCTCTCTCCCACAACTTTAACCAGACTCTTAAAGGGATAGTTTGAGATGTTTGAGATTATCTACTTCCCCAGAGTCCGATGAACTCGTGGACACCATTTTTGTGTCTCTGCGTTCCGTTTAAAGGAAGTTGACAACTCGCGAAACAACCTCTCATTTCCTTCATATTGGAGGCAGATACAGTGCCTTGGCGTTTTTCCTATTTTGTGGCATTACAACCTGTAATTTAAATTGATTTTTATTTGGATTTCATAGTCCAAAATAGTCCAAATTGGTGAAGTGAAATGAAAAAGATAACTTGTTTCAAAAAATTCTAAAAAATAAATAACGGAAAAGTGGTGCGTGCGTATGGTATGTATTCACCCCCTTTGCTATGAAGCTCCTAAATAAGATCTGGTGCAACCAATTACCTTCAGAAGTCACAAAATTAGTTAAATAAAGTCCACCTGTGTGCAATCTAAGTGTCACATGATCTGTCACATGATCTCAGTATATATACACCTGTTCTGAAAGGCCCCAGCGTCTGCAACACCACCAAGCAAGGGGCACCACCAAGCAAGCGGCACCATGGAGACCAAGGATCTCTCCAAACAGGTCAGGGACAAAGTTGTGGAGAAGTACAGAAACTTTGAACATCCCACGGAGCACCATTAAATCCATTATTAAAAAATATGAAAGAATATGGCACCACAACAAACCTGCCAAGAGAGGGCCGCCCACCAAAACTCACGGACCAGGAAAGGAGGGCATTAATCAGAGAGGCAACAAAGAGACCAAAGATAACCCTGAAGGAGCTGCAAAGCTCCACAGCGGAGATAGGAGTATCTGTCCATAGGACCACTTTAAGCCATACACTCCACAGAGCTGGGCTTTACGGAAGAGTGGCCAGAAAAAAGCCATTGCTTAAAGAACAAAATAAGCAAACATGTTTGGTGTTCGCGTAAAGGATGTGGGAGACTCCCCAAACATATGGAAGAAGGTACTCTGGTCAGATGAGACTAAAATTGAGCTTTTTGGCGATAAAGAAAACGCTATGTCTGGCGCAAACCCAACACCTCTCATCACCCTGAGAACACCATCCCCACAGTGAAGCATGGTGGTGGCAGCATCATGCTGTGGGGATGTTTTTTATCGGCAGGGACTGGGAAACTGGTCAGAATTGAAGGAATGATGGATGGCGCTAAATACAGGGAAATTCTTGAGGGAAACCTGTTGCAGTCTTCCAGAGATTTGAGACTGGGACGGAGGTTCACCTTCCAGCAGGACAATGACCCTGTGCATACTGCTAAAGCAACACTCGAGTGGTTTAAGGGGAAACATTTAAATGTCTTGGAATGGCCTAATCAAAGCCCATACCTCAATCCAACTGAGAATCTGTGGTATGACTTAAAGATTGCTGTACACCAGCGGAACCCATCCAACTTGAAGGAGCTGGAGCAGTTTTGCCTTGAAGAATGGGCAAAAATCCCAGTGGCTAGATGTGCCAAGCTTTTAGAGACATTCCCCAAGAGACTTGCAGCTGTAATTGCTGCAAAATGTGGCTCTACAAAGTATTGACTTTGGGGGGGTGAATAGTTATGCACGCTCAAGTTTTCAGTTTTTTTGTCTTATTTCTTGTTTTGTTTCACAATTTATTTTATTTTGCATCTTCAAAGTGGTAGACATGTTGTGTAAATCAAATGATACAAACCCCCCAAAAAATCCATTTTAATTCCAGGTTGTAAGGCAACAAAATAGGAAAAATGCCAAGGGGGGGGGGTGAATACTTTCGCAAGCCACTGTATCTACTGCATATAATGTCTTTAGTTGAAATACACTGTATCTACCATGACTAAAACATACATAGTAACCTGTACATGTTATTCACAGGCGCCTGTGTGTGTCTGTGTGTGTGTCTGTGTGTGTGTCTGTGTGCAGGCGCCTGTGTGTGTGTCTGTGTGCAGGCGCCTGTGTGTGTGTCTGTGTGCAGGCGCCTGTGTGTGTGTCTGTGTGTGTGTCTGTGTGCAGGCGCCTGTGTGTGTGTCTGTGTGTGTGTCTGTGTGCAGGCGCCTGTGTGTGTGTCTGTGTGCAGGTGCCTGTGTGTGTGTCTGTGTGCAGGCGCCTGTGTGTGTGTCTGTGTGCAGGTGCCTGTGTGTGTGTCTGTGTGCAGGCGCCTGTGTGTGTGTCTGTGTGCAGGCGCCTGTGTGTGTGTCTGTGTGCAGGCGCCTGTGTGTGTGTCTGTGTGTGTGTCTGTGTGTGTGTCTGTGTGCAGGTGCCTGTGTGTGTGTCTGTGTGCAGGCGCCTGTGTGTGTGTCTGTGTGCAGGCGCCTGTGTGTGTGTCTGTGTGCAGGCGCCTGTGTGTGTGTGTGTGTGCAGGCGCCTGTGTGTGTGTGTGTGTGCAGGCGCCTGTGTGTGTGTCTGTGTGCAGGCGCCTGTGTGTGTGTGTGTGTGCAGGCGCCTGTGTGTGTGTCTGTTTGCAGGCGCCTGTGTGTGTGTCTGTGTGTGTGTCTGTGTGCAGGCGCCTGTGTGTGTGTCTGTTTGCAGGCGCCTGTGTGTGTGTCTGTGTGTGTGTCTGTGTGCAGGCGCCTGTGTGTGTGTCTGTGTGCAGGCGCCTGTGAGTTTGTCCTGACAGGCTACGATGGATGAACCAACCAGAGCCCAGCTCATCAGACATTCATCTATACAGCACCAGTACTATACAGACCAGACCAGTCTACAGACCAGACCAGTCTGCAGACCAGACCAGACTATAGACTAGACCAGACCAGACTATAGACTAGACCAGACCAGACTAGACCAGACCAGGAGGTCTGTTTTTTTGTCTTATTTCTTGTTTGTTTCACAATTTTTTTTATTTTGCATCTTCAAAGTGGTAGGCATGTTGTGTAAATCAAATAATACAACCCCCCCAAAAAATCCATTTTAATTCCAGGTTGTAAGGCAACAAAATAGGAAAAAAGCCAAAGGGATGAATACTTTCGCAAGCCACTGTACGTTTTTTATTTATTCCGAAGGTCACCTGACTGATGTAGATTCGGGGCTTAATGACTAAAATCCCCAACTACCCCTTTAAACGAGATGGTTTGTATCAGAAATAGACCTAAACAAAAAGCCCTGACTTCTCAAGAGGGTTACGTAGATTGAAAGAGACAAATGGGGAATTACTCTGCGCCCAATTTAACTGACAAGCCAGAAAGGAAAGCAGGTTTTCTGGGTCAAATATAACATCCTTGAGAAGCAAAGAAAGCACTTCTGGATTGGTTGATGTGCTCAGTGGAACAATGTTTACAGTCATGGTGATACAAAAAGAAACTGCTTCATAGAAATTCAGACATGGTTTTGGATCTGTGTGCAATGTAATGAATGTAATTCTTAGGAAACCAGGAAAGCCAGTTTTCCGGAAACCCACTTACGCATTTGGATTGAAAAGACCTTTGGTGTTGTGGGTCCAATGATCCTAGGAACTATTTTGGTCCCCTCCATTATGGAGGCTATTTAAAGCATTGACAGAGAGAGACACTATGTGTTCTAACCATAGAAATAGAATCTATATAACGGGCCCCATTCAAGTCAATGATGGCATAATGACTCTATTTCTATGGTTCTGACTTCCCCAGTTCTGTTCTGGCTTTAACCCTTGACATGAAGTTGCACTGTAGAGGTACCTATTGTATTATTAGGCTACTTTGCAGAATTTAATTACACATAAATTACAGAATTGTAATGAAAGTTTCAGTTGTGCTCTGATTCAACATCATAACTGTGTATTTGTTTGCGTTCCGATCTGGCTTTCACCCTTGACATGAAGTTGTACTGTAGAGGTGCTGCGTACGTACTAACGCTCTGATTACTAGCACGCCATACTCTATACACTAAATCCTGTGCATATGACAAACACACGTTGAATTGATTTGATAAAGCAGAATTTCATTATCCAGAATAACCGAACTGTACTACGTGAATACAAATTCACTAAATGTTATGCGTCTGTGTTGGCTGAATCCTGAGAACATCCTTAGTTATGAGGATAAGAAACAAATGGCATCCTATTGATCCTATTGATCCTATTGATCCTATTGTACCACTCCCCTCATGCCCCTCGTCACCGCAGACGACTTCAATGATGGCCGTCTCAGACTAAAGCATGTCGTGATGATGTCAGTCTCAGACTAAAGCATGTCGTGATGATGGCCGTCTCAGACTAAAGCATGTCGTGATGATGGCAGTCTCAGACTAAAGCATGTCGTGATGATGGCAGTCTCAGACTAAAGCATGTAGTGATGATGGCAGTCTCAGACTAAAGCATGTCGTGATGATGTCAGTCTCAGACTAAAGCATGTAGTGATGATGGCCGTCTCAGACTAAAGCATGTCGTGATGATGGCAGTCTCAGACTAAAGCATGTAGTGATGATGGCAGTCTCAGACTAAAGCATGTAGTGATGATGGCAGTCTCAGACTAAAGCATGTCGTGATGATGGCAGTCTCAGACTAAAGCATGTCGTGATGATGGCAGTCTCAGACTAAAGCATGTAGTGATGATGGCAGTCTCAGACTAAAGCATGCCGTGATGATGTCAGTCTCAGACTAAAGCATGTAGTGATGATGGCCGTCTCAGACTAAAGCATGTCGTGATGATGGCAGTCTCAGACTAAAGCATGTAGTGATGATGTCAGTCTCAGACTAAAGCATGTAGTGATGATGGCAGTCTCAGACTAAAGCATGTCGTGATGATGGCAGTCTCAGACTAAAGCATGTCGTGATGATGTCAGTCTCAGACTAAAGCATGTAGTGATGATGTCAGTCTCAGACTAAAGTATGTAGTGATGATGTCAGTCTCAGACTAAAGTATGTAGGGAACGACAGAGCAGAGGAAGAACTTCATAGCACCCTATTCCCTATATAGTGCACTACTTTTGACCTGGGCCCATAGAGAATAGGGTGCCATTTGGGACGCGGTTTGGTGTGCCAGGTTAACACAACGTCTGTTCCACGGCTCAGTGTGCTGGCATAACAGCCACTCAGTAGTTACCCATTAAAAAACATTTTGCAGCAGGTAGCTTAGTGGTTAAGAGCGTTGTGCCAGTAACCGAAAGGTCGCTGGTTCTAATCCCAGAGCCGGCTAGGTGAAAAATCTGTCGATGTGCCCTTAAACAAGGCACTTAACCCTAATTGCTCATGTAAGTCGCTCTGGATAAGAGCGTCTGCTAAATGACTAAAATGTAAATGTGTCTGTGTCCAAGCTCATCAGTCCTCCATGTGTTCTGCATTGCTCCTTCATTCCTAGAATCCTGCCCAGCTTCTAACAGATACCCACCATGCCAGACACACACAGCAGAAATAATTGCACACACACACACTCACTGCTCCTGTGCCAGCTTTCAAACGTGTGTGTGTATATGTGTATGTGTGTATGCGTGTATCCAAAACCCCACTCAAGCCAACTTCCAATCAGATTTCTTAATATAAACACCCTAACCCATACTGTAGGAAACATGATTAAAGTGACTATTCTCTCAACCAGCTTCACCTGGAATGCTTTTCCAACAGTCTTGAAGGAGTTCCCACATATGCTGAGCACTTGTTGGCTGCTTTGCCGTCACTCTGCCGTCCGACTCATCCCAAACCATCTCAATTGGGTTGTGGTCGGGGGATTGTGGAGGCCAGGTCATCTGATGCAGCACTCCATCACTCTCCTTCTTGGTAAAATAGCCCTTACACATAGCCCTTTGGATGGCATGGTTGATGGGATGGTTGATCATACAATTTACGGACCACATTCTAACTAGAATATAAGACTGATGGAACGTTTAGAACTTGAGTGTAATTAGGTGTGTTCTGTTCTGTTTGGAATGTGAATGTGATTGTGTGTGTTCTGTTTAGAACACGAATGGGCAACTGGAGACCCGCAGGTCCCTTTTGAAGGCCACCGGATCAATAAAATACATATATTTTTTAAATCTCAATCGGGATCTCAACTTACTGTTGCAAGTTAGAATAGTAGAAAACACAAGGTGCAATTTAGAAATGTGTGCATCAGCAGTTTTTCTCTTGTTATGTCAGTCACTGATAGTCATTCAATTAGCCTATGTCAGCTAAAAAAATTTAGACTCGTAAGTTAGTCTAGTGGCCAGCTATCTAACATGTTAATAATGGTTGAATTACCGGCCAGGGGACCCCCATTGATTTTGTAAGTCAGTCTCACTCAGATATCATATTAAAAACTGAAAAAATGGCAAAATGTGTAGACTTTCACGAAATTAACTCTAAAACGTACAAAATGTCTCTCCGCTGTCAAGAGGCTGTTAAAATGTTTTTCCCGCAATGTGGCGGTGGGTTGAGATTTTTAGTGGCCCCCACCCCCATCAGTTGCCCATCCCTGGTTTAGAATGAATGTGATTGTGTGTGTTCCGTTTAGAATGTGAATGTGATTGTGTGTGTTCCGTTTAGAATGTGAATGTGATTGTGTGTGTTCCGTTTAGAATGTGAAAAGAGGTCAATGGAACTCCACCAAAACAATGGAATTGCCATGGAAACGTGTGAGGAAAGATCCCGATTCTCCTCATTGCCCCCCAGCAGAATTACCCTACATTTACCCTGTTGTTTATATGTGTATTTCATGTTATGTTGAGGTAAAAATCAGAGTATAACGCTTGTATGGATGTCAACCCTAATAAATGTTCATGTCATCGTCACCAATAAACTGCATTACAATTAAAAAACGACTTTGACTACCACCACTGATTTAAGTATGCTAGCAATGCTAACCATCTTATACGAATGGGAGTTAGCATTTAGCAGTTACTTATTCTAAACCTGAAAAGGGACCACTTCTACATGTTATGCAGCAAAAACAGCCAAATATATTTAAATCGGACTTCAGTAACTACATTGTGGGCCTATTAAAATACATAAATTATGACGGATTTGACAAATATCCAAATACAAATGTCAGATTTGTTAAATGTGCGCCAATCTAACCTGTTGTGCGTCAATCTAACATTGACTCTGTACCGGTACCCCCTGTATATAGCCTCACTACGGTTATTTAATTTTACTGCTGCTCTTTAATTATTTGTTCTTTTTATTTTTTACTTAACACTTATTTTTCTTAAAACTGGACTGTTGGTTAAGGGTTTGTAAGTAAGCATTTCACTGTAAGGTCTACACCTGTTGTATTCGGCGCATGTGACAAATAACATTTGATTTCATTTCATTTGATCTGGTCAATGGAATGTCTGCATTCCATTGACTTCTTTACCACATCTATCCACCTCATTATGGGCACAGCCAAACAACGGAAGTGATGGATTTTTACTTCTGCCTTAAACAGCTGGAAGAGAGAGTCTAGTGATGTGTAGCCGAAGTAAGAAGCTAAATATTAGACCATTCATTAGCTAAATATTAGGGCTATAGGTTAAATATTTACCTGTCAAAGTGCCAGAAAGAAAGTTAACAGATTATGAAAATGGCAGTTCCTCCTGGCTACACTCTGTGGTCCCCGGGCACGCAAAACTCCACTATTGATTAGGCCTACGCTTTTAGACAAGAAAATGATTATATCTGGGCTACGACAACACAGTGCAATGAGGAATGCATTATTGTTATCAAGTGAGTACACAATTATTGTCTGTAGGCTGTAAACTGCAGTGATGTAGGCTAATTTGAATACCCGTTCAAACGTCCTGTTTTGTTTTAATGCCGAAATAACTTAATAGGCAAAAGCATAGTATTGATTATGCAACCATTTGGATCAGTTTGTTTGGGTCTCGACAGTTTAGAAGGTCCAGAAAGGTACATTAGCAAGCCACTCATATTATGTATTTTGTCAGGATGTACAGTATATTCGGAAAGTATTCAGTCCCCTTCACTTTTTCCACATTTTGTTACGTTACAGCCTTATTCTAAAATGTATTAAATAAAACATTTTCTTCATCAATCTACACACAATACCCCATAAAGACTAAGCGAAAACAGGGATTTTTTATAAATTTTTTATACGTATTTATTTGTTTATTTACATAACTATTCAGACCATTTGCTATGAGACTCAAAATTGAGCTCAGGTGCATCCTGTTTCCATTGATCACCCTTGAGATGTTTCTACAACTTGATTGGAGTCCACCTGTGGTATATTCAATTGATGGACATGATTTGGAAAGGCACACACCTGTCTATATAAGGTCACACAGTTGACAGTGCATGTCAGAGCAAAAACCAAGCCATGAGGTTGAAGGAATCCGTAGAGCTCTGAGACAGGATTGTGTCGAGGCACAGATCTAGGGAAGGGTACCAAAGAAATTCTGCAGCATTGAAGGTCCCCAAAAACACAGTGGCCTCTATCATTCTTAAATGGAAGAAGTTTGGAACAAATAAGACTCTTCCTAGAGCTGGCCGCCCGGCCAAACTGAGCAATCGGGTAGAAGGGCCTTGGTCAGGGAGGAGACCAAGAACCCGATGGTCACTCTGACAGAGCTCCAGAGTTCCTCTGTGGAGATGGAGAACCTTCCAGAAGGACAACCATCTCTGCAACACTCCACCAATCAGGCCTTTATGGTAGAGTGGCCAGGCGGAAGCCACTCCTAAGTAAAAGGCACATGACAGTCCGCTTGGAGTTTGCCAAAAGGCATCTAAAGACACAAGATTCTATGGTCTGATGAAACCAAAATCGAACTCTTTGGCCTGAATGCCAAGCGTCACGTCTGGAGGAAACCTGGCACCTTCCCTATGGTGAAGCATGGTGGTGGCAGCATCATGCTATAGGGATGTTTTTCAGGTGCAGGGACTGGGAGACTAGTCAGGATCGAGGGAAAGATGAACGGAAACAAGTACAGAGAGATCCTTGATGAAAACCTGCTCCAGAGCGCTCAGGACCTCAGACTGGGGCGAAGGTCCACCTTCCAACAGGACAACGACCCTAAGCACACATCCAAGACAACACAGGAGTGGCTTCGGGACAAGTCTCTGAATGTCCTTGAGTGGCCCAGTCTTAGCCCGAACTTGAACCCGATCTAACATCTCTGGAGAGACCTGAAAATAGCTGTGCAGCGACGCTCCCCATCCAACCTGACAGAGTTGAGAGGATCTGCAGAGAGGAATGGGAGAAACTACCCAAATACAGATGTGCCAATCTTGTAGCGTCATACACAAGAAGACTCAAGGCTGTAATCGCTGCCAATGATGCTTCAACAAAGTCCTGAGTAAAGGGTCTGAATACTTATTTAAATGTGATATTTCAGTTTTTACATTTTAATACAACAGTCCATTGGTACAACAGTCCATTGGTACAACAGGACAACAGTCCATTGGTACAACAGTCCATTGGTACAACAGGACAACAGTCCATTGGTACAGCAGTCCATTGGTACAACAGTCCATTGTTACAACAGTCCATTGGTACAACAGGACAACAGTCCATTGGTACAACAGTCCATTGTTACAACAGTCCATTGTTACAACAGTCCATTGGTACAACAGGACAACAGTCCATTGGTAGAACAGTCCATTGGTACAGCAGTCCATTGGTACAACAGTCCATTGGTACAACAGTCCATTGGTACAACAGGAACACAGTCCATTGGTACAACAGTCCAATGGTACAACAGTCCATTGGTACAACAGGACAACAGTCCATTGTTACAACAGTCCATTGTTACAACAGTCCATTGTTACAACAGTCCAGTGTTACAACAGTCCATTGGTACAACAGTCCATTGGTACAACAGGACAACATTCCATTGGTACAACAGTCCATTGGTACAACAGTCCATCCAGCTCAGCATTCAACACCATAGTGCCCTCTAAGCTCATCACTAAGCTAAGGATCCTGGGACTAAACACCTCCCTCTGCAACTGGATCCTGGACTTCCTGACGGGGCGCCCCCAGGTGGTAAGGGTAGGTAACAACACATCTGCCACACTGATCCTCAACACGGGGGCCCCTCAGGGGTGCGTGCTCAGTCACCTCCTGTACTCCCTGTACACCCACGACTGCGTGGCCACGCACGACTCCAACACCTTCATTAAGTTTGCCGACGACACAACAGTGGTAGGCCTGATCACCGACAACGACGAGACAGCCTATAGGGAGGAGGTCAGAGACCTGGCCGTGTGGTGCCAGGACAACAACCTCTCCCTCAACGTGACCAAGACAAAGGAGATGATTGTGGACTACAGGAAAAAAAAGAGGACTGAGCACGCCCCCATTCTCATCGACGGGGCTGTAGTGGAACAGGTTGAGAGCTTCAAGTTCCTTGGTGTCCACATCACCAACGAACTATCATGGTCCAAACACACCAAGACAGTCGTGAAGAGGGCACGACAAATCCTATTCCCCCTCAGGAGACTGAAAAGATTTGGCATGGGTCCTCAGATCCTCAAAAAATTCTACAGCTGCACCATCGAGAGCATCCTGACTGGTTGCATCACCGCCTGGTGTGGCAACTGCTTGGCCTCCGACCGCAAGGCACTACAGAGGGTAGTGCGTACGGCCCAGTACATCACTGGGGCCAAGCTTCCTGCCATCCAGGACCTCTATACCAGGCGGTGTCAGAGGAAGGCCCTCAAAATTGTCAAAGACTCCAGCCACCCTAGTCATAGACTGTTCTCCCTGCTACCGCACGGCAAGCGGTACCGGAGTGCAGAGTCTAGGTCCAAAAGACTTCTCAACAGCTTCTACCCCCAAGCCATAAGACTCCTGAACAGCTAATCATGGCTACCCGGACTATTTGCACTGCCCCCCACCCCATCCTTTTTACGCTGCTGCTACTCTGTTAATTATTTATGCATAGTCACTTTAACTCTACCCACATGTACATATTACTTCAACTATCTCAACTAGCCGGTGCCCCCGCACATTGACTCTGCACCGGTACCCCCCTGTGTATATATAGCCTCCCTACTGTTATTTAATTTACTTCTGCTCTTTTTTTCTCAACACTTTTTTTGTTGTTGTTTTATTTTTACTTTTTTTGTTAAAAATAAATGCACTGTTGGTTAAGGGCTGTAAGTAAGCATTTCACTGTAATGTCTGCACCTGTTGTATTCGGCGCATGTGACCAATAAAATTTGATTTGATTTGATTTGATTTGGTACAACAGTCCATTGGTACAACAGGACAACAGTCCATTGGTACAGCAGTCCATTGGTACAACAGTCCATCGTTACAACAGTCCATTGGTACAACAGTCCATTGGTACAACAGGACAACAGTCCATTGTTACAACAGTCCATTGTTACAACAGTCCATTGTTACAACAGTCCAATGGTACAACAGTCCATTGTTACAACAGGACAACAGTCCATTGGTACAACAGTCCATTGGTACAACAGGACAACAGTCCATTGGTACAACAGTCCATTGTTACAACAGTCCGTTGGTACAACAGTCCATTGGTACAACAGTCCATTGTTACAACAGTCCATTGGTACAACAGGACAACAGCCCATTGGTACAACAGTCCATTGGTACAACAGGACAACAGTCCATTGGTACAACAGTCCATTGGTACAACAGTCCATTGGTACGACAGTCCATTGTTACAACAGTCCATTGGTACAACAGGACAACAGTCCATTGTTACAACAGTCCATTGGTACAACAGTCCATTGGTACAACAGGACAACAGTCCATTGTTACAACAGTCCATTGGTACAACAGTCCATTGGTACAACAGTCCATTGTTACAACAGTCCATTGGTACAACAGTCCATTGGTACAACAGTCCATTGGTACAACAGTCAATTGGTACAACAGTCCATTGGTACAACAGTCCATTGTTACAACAGTCCATTGTTACAACAGTCCATTGGTACAACAGTCCATTGGTACATCAGGACAACAGTCCATTGGCACAACAGTCCATTGGCATAACAGTCCATTGGTACAACAGGACAACAGTCCATTGGCATAACAGTCCATTGGTACAACAGTCCATTGTTACAACAGTCCATTGGTACAACAGTCCATTGGTACAACAGGACAACAGTCCATTGGCACAACAGTCCATTGGCACAACAGTCCATTGGCATAACAGTCCATTGGCATAACAGTCCATTGGCATAACAGTCCATTGGTACAAAAGTCATTGGCACAACAGCCCTAATCCTTGAGACCAGTCTAGCATGTTCATCTAGAATACAGACCCAGCTACAATAAACACACACACACACACTGGATGTCAACCTGCTCCGGGCTCCATACAAAACCCTTTGTTATTGCTGTCAGCCTTCCTGTGTTTGTAACCTGAGAGAGAGCCCTGAGGCCCGGCAAAGCCCAGACACACACGGGTGAAACAATAGGTTAGCTTTAGGTGCTGGTACCCAGGGACTGGGAGGGAGTGCACCTATGATTTTGTTATCTGATCAACTTTTTTGTTTCTTTCACTGTGTAAATAGACAGGATATATTCACTGCAGTATTAAAGCCTAACACTGAGTTGATGAATTATGGGTAATATGCCTACTATTCTAACTGAGGCAATAGGCTACATCTCCTGCCTGTCTTTGTTCTGCTGTGCAAATACGCACCTGGCCTCTCCACTGCTATCCCTCTCAAATCTGGTGGAGGAAAACCCCAAAGCTTGTTGGACACTTATTTTCAACTTATTTTCTTTAGCCTCTTAATCCTATTGGACGAGAGCCGCACCCTTGCTCTTGCTTGCTGAATGTGAAACAGGCTACAGCATTCAGAACGGGCGGGGAGGAGGAAAAGGAGAGGCCCATATTTTCCTACAGTAGGCCAACCTTAACACTGGGCTACATGCAGTGCATTCAGAAAGTATTCAGACCCCTTATTTACAGCCTTATTCTAAAATGGATTATTATTATTGATTTTTTTCCTCATCAATCTACACACAATACCCCATAATGACAAAGCAAAA
Organism: Coregonus lavaretus; assembly: GCF_964263955.1. Classification (NCBI taxonomy): domain Eukaryota; kingdom Metazoa; phylum Chordata; class Actinopteri; order Salmoniformes; family Salmonidae; genus Coregonus; species Coregonus lavaretus. The sequence continues at coordinate 70,264 of NW_028163016.1, read as the reverse complement.
ACAGGTTTTTTAGACACACTAGACATAATACATACATTACACGTTATAACGGTCATACACACTGTATGAATCTCGTAGCACCACATACATAATACATATTGCACATTGCAACACATTCTGTCAATGGTGTTACTAACCCAGCTCAGCTTTCCTTATTGTTGTTTAGGTATCCGAGAGAAATGGGAATTAAGGATGCTTCTACCTGTAGTAGGGGGTGTGTCCAGAGGACAGGGGGACGGCCAGGGGGGGTCAGATAGTTTGGGGGTCAGGTAGTTAACGGGGATCCCTCTGTTTCCTGGAGGAGACCCTTCTGAGCTGGAAGAGGAGAGGGGAGGAGAGAGGAGGAGGAGAGGAGGGGAGAGGAGGGGGAGCGAGTCAGGGGTAGAGGGGGAGAGTGGAGGAGAGGGAGGAGGGATACAGAGTGGAAGAGAAAGGGAGAAATAGGTGGGGGAGGAGAAAGAGGGGAGAGGAGGAAGACAAGTGGTGAGGGAGAGGGAGGAGTGGAGAGTGGGGAGGACAGGGGGTCATTACAGGTCATTACACATCGTTACCTGTCAGAAAAGATTTTCACACACACATTCCACTGTCAGTCTGTGCCAAAGGAGGCCGAAGTGAGAGAGAGAGAGTGGGTACTTATCTGTCCCTGTGTGTCTGTGTTCGAGAGAGAGTGGGTACTTATCTGTCCCTGTGTGTCTGTGTTTGAGAGAGAGTGGGTATGCATCTACCCCTGTGTGTCTGTGTTTGAGAGAGAGTGGGTACTTAGAGACAGAGATCTGAAACAGAGAACTCCCTCTCTCCCTTCATCTGGTCGTCCTCAGAGAGATACAACTCTACACTAGGGCTGGCACAGTTACTGTATAATCTTTTAACCAACAATTATGAGAAGAAAAAAAATATCCGGCAAAATTGTATTTATTTATATTTTATTATAATTTTGGAGGAACAGCTGACTAAAGACGGGGCGGCCAGGCATTGGTGTGGTTGTCACGCCTGGCCTTGAGAGGCCGGTTGTCTTTAGTTGGTTTGGTCAGGGCGTGAGGATCTAGGTTAGAATTTCTATGTTTAGGATCTAGATGTGTATTTCTAGGTTTGGCCGGGTGTGATTCCCAATCAGAGGCAGCTGTCGCTCGTTGTCTCTGATTGGGGATCATACTTAAGTAGCCTGTTTTGCTTCCTTAGTTGTGGGATCTTGTTCCGTGTTAGGCTTGTATGTGTACAGCCTGAGGACTTCACGTTACGTTGTTTCTTGTTTTGTTTATGTTTATTGAGTTTAATAAACATGTACGCTTTTCACGCTGCACCTTGGTCTGACCCGTCTCTCAATGTTCGAAGACAGAAGATCCCAACAAGCGAGGACCAAGCAGCGTGGCCAGGAGCAAACGCCTGGTACTCAACGGGAGGCTACGTTGGTAGATGTCCTCCTCGGTTGGGGGAGAATCACCGAGGAGGAGGCCGCCCGGGAAGGAGAGGATCAACAGTGACATCAACGAAGCCGGCAGAAGAGGAAGCCCAAGAAGCAGCCCCAAGAAAATGTTTGGGGGGGGGGCTCATGGGGTGGACGACGAGGCAGCAGGAGGCCGGGAAAGGGCTGACTATAGAGGAGGAGGCCGCTATTTTAGAGGTCCTCCAAGACCTGCGGATCGAGAGAGAAGAGCCCCGACCACTGCACCCGGTGGGGTTCCAGTTGGAGTCCCTACGACCATGGGAACAGGAATGGGAACAGTTTTACACTGAGGAGTCGGAGGATGACGACGACGATGAGTTTCTGTTCCCTAACTCGTGGGGGCTCCCGGAGGAGTCCTCACTGGAGAAGGATAGGGCGCGGAGAGAGAAGGACTGGAACAGTTGGGGATCTCCAACGCCAGTTCCCAGCTCGGTACGCCCCGTGCCTGCTCCTCGCACCAAGCCAGTGGTGTGTGTTCCCAGTCAGGCACGGTCCGTGCCTGCTCCTCGCACCAAGCCAGTGGTGCGTGTTCCCAGTCCGGCACGGCTCGTGCCTGCTCCTCGCACCAAGCCAGTGGCGCGTGTTCCCAGTCCGGCACGGCCCGTGCCTGCTCCTCGCACCAAGCCAGTGGTGCGTGTTCCCAGTCCGGTACGGCCCGTTCCAGGACAAGAAAACACGCACCTAAAATGGAGTCAGCAGGTACAGTCGGTCCGTCCGGATCTTGGGAGGAACGTATCCAACGGCAGGCGAGCAGGATCCAGGCACTCGGCAGCGCAATGGTGTGCGTGGTGAGTACATTGGAGCGATGGGAGAGAGGTGGCGTTTCTACACCACCTCCAACCACACAACTCAGCCGACCTCCAGCGACGGTCCACTGCAGGGAGCTCCTAAACGTGTCGGTGCCCAGTCTGGGGCCGGTAACCAATCCTATTACAGGGCTGGAATTTTCCTCTGCATTGGTGCCCAGCCTGGGCACGGCGTTTAGTCCTGCTCCAGAGATGGGGATGGATACGGGTCCGGAAGTTTGCTCCACTCCGGAGCCAGAGCAATCCGCTCCACCGGTGCCTGATCCAGCTCCGGTCGGTTGCTCCACTCCGGAGCTAGAGCATTCCGCTCCACCGGGGACCAGTCCAGCTCCGGTCAGCGGATGCACTCCGGAGCCAGAGCAATCCACTCCATCGGCGCCTGATCCAGCTCCAGTCAACTGTTCCATTCCGGAGCCAGAGCAGTCCGCTCTACCGGTGCCTAGTCCAGCTCCGGTCAGCTGCTCCATTCCGGAGTCAGAGCATTCCGCTCCACCGGGGACCAGTCCAGCTCCGGTCAGCGGATGCACTCCGGAGCCAGAGTAATCCGCTCCACCGGTGCCTGATCCAGCTCCGGTCAGCTGCTCCACTCCGGAGCCAGAGCAGTCCAGTTCGGTAAGGCCCATACCTACTCCCCACACCGAACCAGTGATGCGCGTATCCAGTCCGGTACGGCCCGTGCCAGCTCCTCGCACCAAATCAGTGCTGCGTGTCGCCAGCCCGGTACGCTTCGTATCTGCTCCCCGCACCAAACAAGTGGTGCGCGTATCTAGTCCGGTACGGCCTGTGCCAGCTCCTCGCACCAAACCAGTGGTGCCTGTCGCCAGCCCGGTACGCCCCGTACCTGCTCCCCGCACCAAACCAGTGGTACGCGTATCCAGTCCGGTACGGCCCGTGCCAGCTCCTCGCACCAAACCAGTGTTGCGTGTATCCAGTCCGGCCCGGCCCGTTCCTGCTCCTCGCACCAGACCAGTGGTGCGTGTCCCCAGTCCGGCCCGGCCTGTTCCACCGGTGCCTGGTCCAGCAACGGTCAGCGGCTCCACTCCGGAGTCAGAGCAGTCCACTCCACCGGGGTCCAGTACAGCTCCGGTCAGCGGCTCCACTCCGGAGCCAGAGCAGTCCGCTCCACCGGGGTCCAGTTCAGCTCCGGTCAGCGGCTCCACTCCAGACCCAGAAGTCAGCCCCTCTCCAGGGTCGGGGCCTCCCACACCAGGGTCCAGACAGGGCTTGGTGCATCGTGGGGGGATTGCCGATCCAGGCCCAGACGTCCGAAGTACGCACCTTTGGGGGAGGGGGGGGTACTGTCACGCCCTGGCCTTGAGAGGCCGGTTGTCTTTAGTTGGTTTGGTCAGGGCGTGAGGATCTAGGTTAGAATTTCAATGTTGAGGATCTAGATGTGTATTTCTAGGTTTTGGCCGGGTGTGATTCCCAATCAGCGGCAGCTGTCGCTCGTTGTCTCTGATTGGGGATCATACTTAAGTAGCCTGTTTGCCTACCTTAGTTGTGGGATCTTGTTCGGTGTTAGGCTTGTATTTGTATAGCCTGAGGACTTCACGTTACGTTGTTTCTTGTTTTGTTTATGTTTATTGAGTTTAATAAACATGTACGCTTTTCACGCTGCACCTTGGTCTGACCCGTCTCTCAACGTTCGTGACAGTGGTTGAGTCAGTTTCCGCAGTTAGATGGGCTCTATTGGCTGACCAATAACTGTCATCCAAAATTCCATGACCGTCACAGCCCTACTCTGTACAGAGACAATATAGCCAACTTTCAGATAACATTCTTCCCATCTATCTGGTCAATTCAGGAAGTGATCTGAAATTAAAATCCCACACTGGAAAAACTTCTGACAAAAATAGCTTATCCTTTTCAGTTTATTAACCCTGTCCAGCCCTCACAACCCTGTCTAACCCTCACAACCCTGTCCAGCCCTCACAACCCTGTCCAGCCCTCACAACCCTGTCCAGCCCTCACAACCCTGTCCAGCCCTCACAACCCTGTCCAGCCCTCACAGCCCTGTCTAACCCTCACAACCCTGTCCAGCCCTCACAACCCTGTCCAGCCCTCACAACCCTGTCTAACCCTCACAACCCTGTCCAGCCCTCACAGCCCTGTCTAACCCTCACAACCCTGTCCAGCCCTCACAACCCTGTCCAGCCCTCACAACCCTGTCTAACCCTCACAACCCTGTCCAGCCCTCACAACCCTGTCTAACCCTCACAACCCTGTCCAGCCCTCACAACCCTGTTCAGCCCTCACAACCCTGTCTAACCCTCACAACCCTGTCCAGCCCTCACAACACTGTCCAGCCCTCACAACCCTGTCCAGCCCTCACAGCCCTGTCCAGCCCTCACAACCCTGTCCAGCCCTCACAGCCCTGTCTAACCCTCACAACCCTGTCCAGCCCTCACAGCCCTGTCCAGCCCTCACAGCCCTGTCCAGCCCTCACAGCCCTGTCCAGCCCTCACAGCCCCGTCCAGCCCTCACAGCCCTGTCTAACCCTCACAACCCTGTCCAGCCCTCACAACCCTGTCCAGCCCTCACAGCCCTGTCCAGCCCTCACAGCCCTGTCCAGCCCTCACAGCCCTGTCCAGCCCTCACAGCCCTGTCCAGCCCTCACAGCCCTGTCCAGCCCTCACAGCCCGTCCAGCCCTCACAGCCCTGTCCAGCCCTCACAGCCCTGTCCAGCCCTCACAACCCTGTCCAGCCCTCACAGCCCTGTCCAGCCCTCACAGCCCTGTCCAGCCCTCACAGCCCCGTCCAGCCCTCACAGCCCTGTCCAGCCCTCACAACCCTGTCCAGCCCTCACAGCCCTGTCTAACCCTCACAACCCTGTCCAGCCCTCACAACCCTGTCCAGCCCTCACAACCCTGTCTAACCCTCACAACCCTGTCCAGCCCTCACAACACTGTCCAGCCCTCACAACCCTGTCCAGCCCTCACAGCCCTGTCCAGCCCTCACAACCCTGTCAAGCCCTCACAGCCCTGTCTAACCCTCACAACCCTGTCCAGCCCTCACAGCCCTGTCCAGCCCTCACAGCCCTGTCCAGCCCTCACAGCCCTGTCCAGCCCTCACAGCCCTGTCCAGCCCTCACAGCCCTGTCCAGCCCTCACAGCAACTAGAATACCTGGTTTCCAGGTAGGACACACACACACACAGTACACACACACAGTACACACACAGATGAATGGTTTGAGCAGAGCTCATTGTGGTGTAGGGAGGAGGAGGGGTAGCTTGGTAACACAGTGGGTCTGTTTTCTCTCTGTTGGAGACTGTTGGCAGAAACCGATTATGATGGCTAGTGGATATACTGTGTGTGTATGAGAATGTGTGTGTTGTGTGTGAGAGTGTCAGTGTAGTGTGTGTGAGTGTGTGTATATATAGTCTTGTGTGTGTGTGCTTGAGTGGGAGCAAGCAAATGTCTGTGTGTGTGTGTGTGTGTGTGTGTGTGTGTGTGTGTGTGTGTGTGTGTGTGTGTGCGAGAAAATGTGTGTGAGTGTGTTAGTGTGTGTTGTCTAGGGATGGGTGAGTGAGTTGATGCATAAACCATGCAGTGTGTTGCCTAGCCAAGGTCAGCACTAGAGCCAGGAAGAGAAGAGCAGCTGGGAGAGAGAGAGAGAGAGAGAGAGAGAGAGAGAGAGAGAGAGAGAGAGAGAGAGAGAGAGAGAGAGAGAGAGAGAGAGAGAGAGAGAGAGAGAGAGAGAGAGAGAGAGAGAGAGAGAGAGAGAGAGAGAGAGAGAGAGAGAGAGAGAGAGAGAGAGAGAGAGAGTGAGAGAGAGAGAGACAGAGAGAGAAAGAGAGAGAAAGAGAGAAACAGCTGTGAGGTTACTGCATGACTAACATCCCCCTTCCTGTTCCTGTTAAGATGAGCCCAACACACAAACACACCACACACACTCTAATCGAAGAACGCAAACACAAATACTTTCTGTCTCACACACTGAGGAGTCCTGGAAAGCTGCAGTCTGTGCTGTCTCACTGACACATGCTTGCTTAGTCCAAGCATTACATGCATTCACACTATTCCTCAAGCTACATATGTATTTATATATATATTTATATTACTCTCTGTAATACTGAACGTCTGTGGATGTAGCTTCTTTAACGAGCCTTCCTTTCAGTTTTTACTAACATTTTAAATTTTAGATAGCTAGGTGTGACAACCATAGATCACAGTCATAGTAAGTACATTTTTTTTTACTTTTTTTTTTACAGTAAAGTAGCTATCAGTGCCAGTAGGTGTGAAAAGAGTGAGTGTTAGTTCACGAAAGGCTTCTATTTTTTATTCTTATTTTAATGTTGGGGGCAGTTTTTTTACTAAACTGCCAGTGTAACGTTTCTGAGTAGCATCATCTTCATCATGTCTTAACATTGAGCTATGTAGTCACCTCATTCTGCCTGGCCCAGTCAGTAAAGATGCCAGTGCAATGCCAAGTTCAATTTTTAGATTTACAGAAGTACAACTAGCAGATTTACAGAAGTACAACTAGCCAGGCCTTTAACAAGGAAATAAAAAAGCATGAGAGCCAAAATGACATCAGCTTTGAACAGAGGGTAGAAGTGAGACGAGGAGGGAGGGGTGGGCGGAGTGTGGAATCAGCGTATTTTCAACGACTGCTTAGCGTGTGAGTGTTTGTGTTTGTGATAGAGAGAGAGAAAGAAAGGAAGAGAGAGAGAGAGAGAGAGAGAGAGAGAGAGAGAGTGTATGTGTTTGTGTATGTAATTAACAGAGTGAATTCTTGCTTGTGTGTTTATACAGTGCATTCGGAAAGTACTCATATTCCTTGACTTTTTCCACATTTTGTTACGTTACAGCCTTATTCTAAATGTATTAAATTACATTTTTTCCTTATCAATCTACACACAATACCCAATAATGACAAAGTGAAAACTGTTTTTTAGAAGTTTTTGCAAATATATATATATATATATTAAAAAAGAAAAAACGTGTTTACATAAATATTCAGACCCTTTGTTATGAGTCTTGAAATTGAGCTCAGGTGCATCCTGTTTCCATTGATCATCCTTGAGATGTTTCTACAACTTGATTGGAGTCTACCTGTTGTAAACACAATTGATTGGACATGATTTGGAAAGGCACAAACCTCTCTATACAGTGGGGAAAAAAAGTATTTAGTCAGCCACCAATTGTGCAAGTTCTCCCACTTAAAAAGATGAGGCCTGTAATTTTCATCATAGGTACACGTCAACTATGACAGACAAAATGAGAAAAAAAAATCCAGAAAATCACATTGTAGGATTTTTAATGAATTTATTTGCAAATTATGGTGGAAAATAAGTATTTGGTCACCTACAAACAAGCAAGATTTCTGGCTCTCACAGACCTGTAACGTCTTCTTTAAGAGGCTCCTCTGTCCTCCACTCGTTACCTGTATTAATGGCACCTGTTTGAACTTGTTATCAGTATAAAAGACACCTGTCCACAACCTCAAACAGTCACTCTCCAAACTCCACTATGGCCAAGACCAAAGAGCTGTCAAAGGACACCAGAAACAAAATTGTAGACCTGCACCAGGCTGGGAAGACTGAATATGCAATAGGTAAGCAGCTTGGTTTGAAGAAATCAACTGTGGGAGCAATTATTAGGAAATGGAAGACATACAAGACCACTGATAATCTCCCTCGATCTGGGGCTCCACGCAAGATCTCACCCCGTGGGGTCAAAATGATCACAAGAACGGTGAGCAAAAATCCCAGAACCACACGGGGGGACCTAGTGAATGACCTGCAGAGAGCTGGGACCAAAGTAACAAAGCCTACCATCAGTAACACACTACGCCGCCAGGGACACAAATCCTGCAGTGCCAGACGTGTCCCCCTGCTTAAGCCAGTACATGTCCAGGCCCGTCTGAAGTTTGCTAGAGTGCATTTGGATGATCCAGAAGAGGATTGGGAGAATGTCATATGGTCAGATGAAACCAAAATAGAACTTTTTGGTAAAAACTCAATTCGTCGTGTTTGGAGGACAAAGAATGCTGAGTTGCATCCAAAGAACACCATACCTACTGTGAAGCATGGGGGTGGAAACATCATGCTTTGGGGCTGTTTTTCTGCAAAGGGACCAGGACGACTGATCCGTGTAAAGGAAAGAATGAATGGGGCCATGTATCGTGAGATTTTGAGTGAAAACCTCCTTCTATCAGCAAGGGCATTGAAGATGAAACGTGGCTGGGTCTTTCAGCATGACAATGATCCCAAACACACCGCCCGGGCAACGAAGGAGTGGCTTCGTAAGAAGCATTTCAAGGTCCTGGAGTGGCCTAGCCAGTCTCCAGATCTCAACCCCATAGAAAATCTTTGGAGGGAGTTGAAAGTCCGGGTTGCCCAGCGACAGCCCCAAAACATCACTGCTCTAGAGGAGATCTGCATGGAGGAATGTGCCAAAATACCAGCAACAGTGTGTGAAAACCTTGTGAAGACTTACAGAAAACGTTTGACCTGTGTCATTGCCAACAAAGGGTATATAACAAAGTATTGAGAAACTTTTGTTATTGACCAAATACTTATTTTCCACCATAATTTGCAAATAAATTCATTAAAAATCCTACAATGTGATTTTCTGGATTTTTTTTTCTCATTTCTCAATTACAGGCCTCTCATCTTTTTAAGTGGGAGAACTTGCACAATTGGTGGCTGACTAAATACTTTTTTGACCCACTGTATAAGGTCCCACAGTTGACAGTGTATGTCAGAGCAAAAACCAAGCCATGAAGTCGAAGGAATTGTCCGTAGAGTTCCGAGACAGGATTGTGGCGAGACACAGATCTGGGGAAGGGTACCAGCATTGAAGGTCCCCAAGAACATAGTGGCCTCCATCATTCTTAAATGGAAGAAGTTTGGAACCACCAAGACTCTTCCTAGAGCTGGCCGCTCGGCCTAACTGAGCAATTGGAGGAGAAGGGCCTTGGTCAGGGAGGTGACCAAGAACCCGATGGTCACTCTGACAGAGCTCTAGAGTTCCTCTGTGGAGATGGGAGAACCTTCCAGAAGGACAACCATCTCTGCAGCACTCCACCAATCAGGCCTTTATGGTAGACTGGCCAGATGGAAGCCACTCCTCAGTAAAAGGCACATGACAGCCAGCTTGGAGTTTGCCAAAAGGCACCTAAAGGACTGTCAGACCATGAGAAACAAGATTCTCTGGTCTGATGAAACCAAGATTGAACTCTTTGGCCTAAATGCCAAGCATCACGTCTGGAGGAAACCTGGCACCATCCCAACAGTGAAGCATGGTGGTGGCAGCATCATGCTGTGGGAATGTTTTTCAGCGGCAGGGACTGGGAGACTAGTCAAGATCGAGGGAAAGATTAACATAGCACAGAGAGTGCAGAGAGACCCTTGATGAAAACCTGCTCCAGATTGCTCAGGACCTCAGACTGGGGCGAAGGTTCACCTTCCAACAGCACAACAACCCTAAGCACACAGCCAAGACAACACAGGAGTTGCTTCGGGAAAAGTCTCTGAATGTCCTTGAGTGGCCCAGCCAGAGCCCGGACTTGATCCCGATCGAACATCTCTGGAGAGACCTGAAAATAGCTGTGCAGCAACGCTCCCCATTCAACCTGACAGAGCTTAAGAGGATCTGCAGAGAAGAATGGGAGAAACTCCCCAAATACAGGTGTGCCAAGCTTGTAGCGTCATACCCAAGAAGTCTCGAGGCTGTAATTGCTGCCAAAGGTGCTTCAACAAAGTACTGAGTAAAGGGTTTGAATACTTATGTAAATGTGATATTTCAATTGTTTTTTTTTATAAATTTGCAAACATTTATAAAAATCTGTTTTTGCTTTGTCATTATGGGGTATTGTGTGTAGATTGATGAGGGGAAAAAACAATTTCATCCATTTTAGAATAAGGCTGTAACAAAACGTGGAAAAGGTCAAGGGGTCTGAATAATTTCCGAATGCACTGTATGGGTGTGCAAGTGCTTGTCTGTATGCATGTGTTTCTATGAGAGATATTGTGTGTCTGTGAGAGATATTGTGTGTCTGTGAGAGATATTGTGTGTATGTGAGAGATAGTGTGTGTGAGAGATATTGTGTCTGTGAGAGATAGTGTGTGTCTGAGATATATGGTGTGTCTGTGAGAGATGTGTGTGTTTGTGAGAGATAGTGTGTGTCTGTGAGAGATATGGTGTGTCTGTGAGAGATTTTCTGTGTATGTGCGAGATAGTGTGTATGTGAGAGATAGTGTGTGTGTGAGAGATGGTGTGTGTCTGTGAGAGATATTGTGTGTCTGTGAGCGATATTGTGTGTGTGAGAGATGGTGTGTCTCTGAGAGATATTGTGTGTCTGTGAGAGATATTGTGTGTGTGTGAGAGATAGTGTCTCTCTGAGAGATATGGTGTGTCTATGAGATATATTGTGTCTCTGTGAGAGATATTGTGTGTTTGTGAGAGATGGTGTGTGTCTGTGAGAGATATAGTGGGTATGTGAGAGATATTGTGTGTCTGTGAGAGATCTTGTGTGTGTGAGAGATATTGTGTGTGTGAGAGATATATTGTGTGATTGTGAGAGATAGTGTGTGTCTGTGAGAGATATGTTGTGTCTGTGAGAGATAGTGTGTCTGTGAGAGATTTTCTGCGTATGTGAGAGATAGTGTGTATGTGAGAGATAGTGTGTGTGTGAGAGATGGTGTGTGTGTGAGAGATTTTGTGTGTCTGTGAGAGATATTGTGTGTTTGTGAGAGATAGTGTGTCTGTGAGAGATATGTTGTGTCTGTGAGAGATAGTGTGTCTATGAGAGATTTTCTGCGTATGTGAAAGATAGTGTGTATGTGAGAGATAGTGTGTGTGTGTGTGAGAGATGGTGTGTGTGTGAGAGATTTTGTGTGTCTGTGAGAGATATTGTGTGTTTATGAGAGATAGTGTGTCTGTGAGAGATATGGTGTGTCTGTGAGAGATAGTGTGTCTGTGAGAGATTTTCTGCGTATGTGAGAGATAGTGTGTATGTGAGAGATAGTGTGTGTGAGATATGGTGTGTTTGTGAGAGATTTTGTGTGTCTGTGAGAGATATTGTGTGTTTGTGAGAGATAGTGTGTCTGTGAGCGATATGGTGTGTCTGTGAGAGATAGTGTGTCTGTGAGAGATTTTCTGCATCTGTGAGAGACAGTATGTGAGAGATAGTGTGTGTGTGAGAGATGGTGTGTGTCTGAGAGATATTGTGTGTCTGTGAGATATTGTGTGTCTGTGAGAGATATGGTGTGTCTGTAAGAGATATGGTGTGTCTGTGAGAGATATGGTGTGTCTGTGAAAGATATTGTGTGTTTGTGAGAGATAGTGTGTGTCTGTGAGAGATATGGTGTGTCTGTGAGAGATATTGTGTGTCTGTGAGAGATATTGTGTGTCTGTCAGCCCTGGGCCCTCTCCCCTGGTTCCAGTGCGTGGCCCTCAGCCCTGGGCCCTCTCCCCTGGTTCCAGTGCATGGCCCTCAGCCCTGGGCCCTCTCCCCTGGTTCCAGTGCGTGGCCCTCAGCCCTGGGCCCTCTCCCCTGGTTCCAGTGCATGGCCCTCAGCCCTGGGCCCTCTCCCCTGGTTCCAGTGCGTGGCCCTCAGCCCTGGGCCCTCTCCCCTGGTTCCAGTGCGTGGCCCTCAGCCCTAGGCCCTCTCCCCTGGTTCCAGTGCGTGGCCCTCAGCCCTGGGCCCTCTCCCCTGGTTCCAGTGCGTGGCCCTCAGCCCTGGGCCCTCTCCCCTGGTTCCAGTGCGTGGCCCTCAGCCCTGGGCCCTCTCCCCTGGTTCCAGTGCGTGGCCCTCAGCCCTGGGCCCTCTCCCCTGGTTCCAGTGCGTGGCCCTCAGCCCTGGGCCCTCTCCCCTGGTTCCAGTGCGTGGCCCTCAGCCCTGGGCCCTCTCCCCTGGTTCCAGTGCGTGGCCCTCAGCCCTGGGCCCTCTCCCCTGGTTCCAGTGCATGGCCCTCAGCCCTGGACCTTCTCCCCTGGTTCCTGTGTGCTTCCCAGGGGTCCCACCCTAACTAAGGCCCAGACTGACAGGGGAGGGGAGAGGGAGAGGGAGAGGGAGAGGGAGAGAGAGAGGGAGAGGGAGAGGGAGGGAGAGAGAGAGGGAGAGGGAGAGGGAGTTGGAGAGGGAGAGGGAGAGGGAGAGGGAGAGGGAGTTGGAGTTGGAGATGGGCCAGGCTTGACTGCATGGCTCTGATCTAAAACAGCTAGGGAGCCCTGTGCCGTAAACCAACTCTGGGGAGAAACACACACACATATACACACCCAGGTGTGTGTTGGGACACATAGAGACATGCAGAGAAACACACACACACACACATTTCACATTACATCTCTCTCTCTCTCTAATGTGTGTCCAGGAAACCACTCCGATATGTTGTTATGATTCTGGTCCCCACAATGATAATTGTTGGAGCCCATTTGGGTGTATCTTATATTTGGTATTATCTGGATAATTACACAGACAAATGGTGACGGTAAACACGTCAGGTGATCAATAAAGACACAGGAGTTTGAACGTAATGGTGTTTGAGCTCACGGTTCTTACCGCAATCAAACTAACGCAAACAAATGCAAGAAAACGCAAGAAACGCCAAACAAGTATTACTACAGTCGACTCTACGGACCAACGTTCATTCAAGGTAACCACTATTGTTAAGTTTGAAGGACGTTAAGAAAAAAGTATATTTGCTACCATCCACTTAACCCTGTGACATTGGATACTTAGAATTCTGAGACTTTCAGAAGCAAATTCTCAAAACAATAGTAAAAACAAACGCCCCTTAAGCCCCGCCTCCTGAGTTTTCACCTCTATCCCTGTGGCTCATGGGTAAACTGCTATGCTAATGAGGGAACCCTGGGATTCTTGAAGGCTGACGTGACCAGGAGGAATATGGCTGACCAATGGAGTTAGGTTTGACTAGCTCTGATCGCTGTCCAAAAACAGTTGTCACAGTGTAGTTAGCGCTCTATGTAAGGTGTCCAATCAAAAATGCATATTTTGACCAATGGGTAATATGTTAATTGTGTAGACACTCCTCTAAGAAAACCAACGGTCCAAACCTCAAGTCTATATAATATCCGTTCAAAAGGTATTGGAGTTTGAACCCTTGTAGGATGGCCAGAATTAGGGTGACTAAATCAATGGAGGCCAGAGAAACAAAAGTGGTGAACAATCAGGACAATCAGTGGTGAACAATGCTACATTACATCCCTGCTACACTACATCCCTGCTACACTACATCCCTGCTACACTACATCCCTGATACACTACATCCCTGCTACACTACATCCCTGCTACACTACAGCCTGCTACACTACATCCCTGATACACTACATCCCTGCTACACTACAGCCTGCTACACTACATCCCTGCTACACAACATCCCTGCTACACTACATCCCTGCTACACTACATCCCTGCTACACTACATCCCTGCTACACTACATCCCTGCTACACTACATCCCTGCTACACTACATCCCTGCTACACTACAGCCTGCTACACTACATCCCTGCTACACAACATCCCTGCTACACTACATCCCTGCTACACTACATCCCTGCTACACTACATCCCTGCTACACTACATCCCTGCTACACTACATCCCTGCTACACTACATCCCTGCTACACTACATCCCTGATACACTACATCCCTGCTACACTACATCCCTGCTACACTACAGCCTGCTACACTACATCCCTGCTACACTACAGCCTGCTACACTACAGCCTGCTACACTACATCCCTGCTACACTACATCCCTGCTACACTACATCCCTGCTACACTACATCCCTGCTACACTACATCCCTGCTACACTACAGCCTGCTACACTACATCCCTGATACACTACATCCCTGCTACACTACAGCCTGCTACACTACATCCCTGCTACACAACATCCCTGCTACACTACATCCCTGCTACACTACATCCCTGCTACACTACATCCCTGCTACACTACATCCCTGCTACACTACATCCCTGCTACACTACATCCCTGCTACACTACATCCCTGCTACACTACATCCCTGCTACACTACATCCCTGCTACACTACAGCCTGCTACACTACATCCCTAATACACTACATCCCTGCTACACTACAGCCTGCTACACTACATCCCTGCTACACTACATCCCTGCTACACTACATCCCTGCTACACTACATCCCTGCTACACTACAGCCTGCTACACTACATCCCTGCTACACTACATCCCTGCTACACTACATCCCTGCTACACTACATCCCTGCTACACTACATCCCTGCTACACTACATCCCTGCTACACTACATCCCTGCTACACTACATCCCTGCTACACTACATCCCTGCTACACTACATCCCTGCTACACTACATCCCTGATACACTACATCCCTGCTACACTACATCCCTAATACACTACATCCCTGCTACACTACATCCCTGCTACACTACATCCCTGCTACACTACATCCCTGCTACACTACATCCCTGCTACACTACATCCCTGCTACACTACAGCCTGCTACACTACATCCCTGCTACACTACATCCCTGCTACACTACATCCCTGATACACTACATCCCTGCTACACTACATCCCTGCTACACTACATCCCTGCTACACTACATCCCTGATACACTACATCCCTGCTACACTACATCCCTGCTACACTACTTCCCTGCTACACTACAGCCTGCTACACTACATCCCTGCTACACTACATCCCTGCTACACTACATCCCTGCTACACTACATCCCTGCTACACTACATCCCTGCTACACTACATCCCTGATACACTACATCCCTGCTACACTACATCCCTAATACACTACATCCCTGCTACACTACATCCCTGCTACACTACAGCCTGCTACACTACAGCCTGCTACACTACATCCCTGCTACACTACATCCCTGCTACACTACATCCCTGCTACACTACATCCCTGCTACACTACATCCCTGCTACACTACATCCCTGATACACTACATCCCTGCTACACTACATCCCTGCTACACTACATCCCTGCTACACTACAGCCTGCTACACTACATCCCTGCTACACTACATCCCTGCTACACTACATCCCTGCTACACTACATCCCTGCTACACTACATCCCTAATACACTACATCCCTGCTACACTACAGCCTGCTACAGCCTTGCTACAGTACAGCCTGGGCTGGACGCTGTGAGAGAGGTTAAGGCTACCTGAGAGGCTCACCGTTGAACTCCTCATCTTCCTTCTGGAAACAATATAGAGGTGAGATAGATATCGATTTTGAGACACGACATGTGGTATTCATGACATGTAGTATTTTTCATATTTTACCATATGCTTTTTATAACAATGTAAAATTCCTGTTATTTTTCGAAGATTTTTCAGAAAAACAAGTGTTTCTCTCTGAAATGTCAACGCACCACTGAGCGTACCGCAAGCTTTTTATTTTCAAAGCCTTTTACATTTAACTCAGTTTGTGTCATGATAATTTAGCTAGTGTCGCTCAGAGAATGCGGCGCCACTGTGTCAACAGAGCACAAAAGCTTATTATCGGATGTATTAGGTTACGATATCCTCCTTTTTGGATATAATGTTAATGATATGATAGAGAAAGACCCCACTGAACAATTCAGAACATGAATAATCATATTTGTCTTCGTAGAATGTATTTTATAACATAAGGAAGTTATATTTCATCACGAGCCAGCACCCTACTCTATGTGAAATAGATCATAAGCCATATGAATGTGTATTTCTATAGTTAGGCTACAGATGATTGTTAGTGTATCTATAAAAAAAAAGCATACATACTATTGAAGTGTGTATTGCTACACTACATCCCTGCTACACTACATCCCTGCTACACTACAGCCTGCTACACTACAGCCTGCTACACTACATCCCTGCTACACTACATCCCTGCTACACTACATCCCTGCTACACTACATCCCTGCTACACTACAGCCTGCTACACTACATCCCTGCTACACTACATCCCTGCTACACTACATCCCTGCTACACTACATCCCTGCTACACTACATCCCTGATACACTACATCCCTGCTACACTACAGCCTGCTACACTACATCCCTGCTACACTACATCCCTGCTACACTACATCCCTGCTACACTACATCCCTGCTACACTACATCCCTGCTACACTACAGCCTGCTACACTACAGCCTGCTACACTACATCCCTGCTACACTACATCCCTGCTACACTACATCCCTGCTACACTACATCCCTGCTACACTACAGCCTGCTACACTACATCCCTGCTACACTACATCCCTGCTACACTACATCCCTGATACACTACATCCCTGCTACACTACATCCCTGCTACACTACATCCCTGCTACACTACAGCCCTGCTACACTACATCCCTGCTACACTACATCCCTGCTACACTACATCCCTGCTACACTACATCCCTGCTACACTACATCCCTGCTACACTACATCCCTGCTACACTACAGCCTGCTACACTACATCCCTGCTACACTACAGCTTGCTACACTACATCCCTGCTACACTACATCCCTGCTACACTACATCCCTGCTACACTACATCCCTGCTACACTACATCCCTGCTACACTACATCCCTGCTACACAATATCCCTGCTACACTACAGCCTGCTACACTACAGCCTGCTACACTACATCCCTGCTACACTACATCCCTGCTACACTACATCCCTGCTACACTACATCCCTGCTACACTACATCCCTGCTACACTACAGCCTGCTACACTACATCCCTGCTACACTACATCCCTGCTACACTACATCCCTGCTACACTACAGCCTGCTACACTACAGCCTGCTACACTACAGCCTGCTACACTACAGCCTGCTACACTACATCCCTGCTACACTACATCCCTGCTACACTACATCCCTGCTACACTACATCCCTGCTACACTACATCCCTGCTACACTACATCCCTGCTACACTACAGCCCTGCTACACTACATCCCTGCTACACTACATCCCTGCTACACTACATCCCTGCTACACTACAGCCTGCTACACTACATCCCTGCTACACTACATCCCTGCTACATTACATCCCTGCTACACTACAGCCCTGCTACACTACATCCCTGCTACACTACAGCCTGCTACACTACAGCCTGCTACACTACATCCCTGCTACACTACATCCCTGCTACACTACATCCCTGCTACACTACAGCCTGCTACACTACATCCCTGCTACACAACATCCCTGCTACACTACATCCCTGCTACACTACAGCCTGCTACACTACAGCCTGCTACACTACATCCCTGCTACACTACAGCCTGCTACACTACAGCCTGCTACATCCCTGCTACACTACAGCCCGCTACACTACAGCCTGCTACAGCCCTCCTACACTACAGTCTGCTACACTACACTACAGCTTGCTACAGCCCTGCTACACTACAGCCTGCTACACTACACTACAGCCTGCTACACTACACTACAGCCTGCTACACTACACTACAGCCTGCTACACTACACTACAGCCTGCTACACTACACTACAGCCTGCTACACAACACTAAAGCCTGCTACAGCCCTGCTACACTACAGCCTGCTACACTACACTACATCCTGCTACAGCCCTACTACACTATAGCCTGCTACACTACACTACAGCCTGCTACACTACACTACAGCCTGCTACATCCCTCCTACACTACAGCCTGCTACAGCCCTGCTACAATACAGCCTGCTACATCCCTAATACATCCCTGCTACATTACAGCCTGCTACAGCCCTGCTACACTACAGCCTGCTACATCTCTAATACATCCCTGCTACATTACTGCCTGCTACACTACAGCCTGCTACAGCCCTGCTACACTAGAGCTTGCTTTATCCCTGCTACACTACAGCCTGCTACATCCCTGCTACACTACAACCTGCTACATCCCTGCTACACTACAGCCTGCTACATCCCTGCTACACTACAGCCTGCTATGGCCCTGCTACATTACAGCCTGCTATGGCCCTGCTACATTACAGCCTGCTACAGCCCTGCTACACTACAGCCTGCTACACTACATCCCTGCTACACTACATCCCTGCTACACTACATCCCTGCTACACTACATCCCTGTAACACTACAGCCCTGCTAAACTACAGCCTGCTACACTACATCCCTGCTACACTACATCCCTGCTACACTACATCCCTGCTACACTACAGCCCTGCTAAACTACAGCCTGCTACACTACATCCCTGCTACACTACATCCCTGCTACACTACATCCCTGCTACACTACAGCCCTGCTACACTACAGCCTGCTACACTACAGCCAGCTTCACTACAGCCTGCTACAGCCTTGTTACACTACAGCCCGCTACACTACAGCCTGCTACAGCCCTCCTACACTACAGCCTGCTACAGCCCTGCTTCACTACAGCCTGCTACACTACACTACAGCCTGCTACAGCCCTGCTACACTACAGCCTGCTACACTACACTACAGCCTGCTACAGCCCTGCTACACTACAGCCTGCTACACAACACTACAGCCTGCTACAGCCCTGCTACACTACAGCCTGCTACACTACACTACAGCCTGCTACACTACACTACAGCCTGCTACAGCCCTGCTACACTACACTACAGCCTGCTACACAACACTAAAGCCTGCTACAGCCCTGCTACACTACAGCCTGGTACACTACACTACAGCCTGCTACAGCCCTGCTACAATACAGCCTGCTACACTACACTACAGCCTGCTACACCCCTCCTACACTACAGCCTGCTACAGCCCTGCTACAATACAGCCTGCTACATCCCTAATACTGCCCTGCTACATTACAGCCTGCTACAGCCCTGCTACACTACAGCCTGCTACATCTCTAATACATCCCTGCTACATTACTGCCTGCTACACTACAGCCTGCTACATCCCTGCTACACTACAACCTGCTACATCCCTGCTACACTACAGCCTGCTACATCCCTGCTACACTACAGCCTGCTATGGCCCTGCTACATTACAGCCTGCTATGGCCCTGCTACATTACAGCCTGCTACAGCCCTGCTACACTACAGCCTGCTACACTACAGCCTGCTACATCCCTGCTACACTACAACCTGCTACATCCCTGCTACACTACAGCCTGCTATGGCCCTGCTACATTACAGCCTGCTACAGCCCTGCTACACTACAGCCTGCTACACTACAGCCTGCTACATCCCTGCTACACTACAGCCTGCTACAGCCCTGCTACACTACAGTCTGCTACACTACAACCAGCTACATCCCTGCTACACTACAGCCTGCTACATCCCTGCTATACTACAGCCTGCTACAGCCTGCTACACTACAGCCTGCTACACTACAGCCTGCTACACTACAGCCTGCTACACTACAGCCTGCTACACTACAGCCTGCTACGCTACAGCCTGCTACGCTACAGCCTGCTACATCCCTGCTACACTACAGCCTGCTATGGCCCTGCTACATTACAGCCTGCTACAGCCCTGCTACACTACAGTCTGCTACACTACAACCAGCTACATCCCTGCTACACTACAGCCTGCTACATCCCTGCTACACTACAGCCTGCTACAGCCCTGCTACACTACAGCCTGCTACACAACACTACAGCCTGCTACAGCCCTGCTACACTACAGCCTGCTACACTACACTACAGCCTGCTACACTACACTACAGCCTGCTACAGCCCTGCTACACTACACTACAGCCTGCTACACAACACTAAAGCCTGCTACAGCCCTGCTACACTACAGCCTGGTACACTACACTACAGCCTGCTACAGCCCTGCTACAATACAGCCTGCTACACTACACTACAGCCTGCTACACCCCTCCTACACTACAGCCTGCTACAGCCCTGCTACAATACAGCCTGCTACATCCCTAATACTGCCCTGCTACATTACAGCCTGCTACAGCCCTGCTACACTACAGCCTGCTACATCTCTAATACATCCCTGCTACATTACTGCCTGCTACACTACAGCCTGCTACAGCCCTGCTACACTACAGCTTGCTTTATCCCTGCTACACTACAGCCTGCTACACTACAGCCTGCTACATCCCTGCTACACTACAACCTGCTACATCCCTGCTACACTACAGCCTGCTACATCCCTGCTACACTACAGCCTGCTATGGCCCTGCTACATTACAGCCTGCTATGGCCCTGCTACATTACAGCCTGCTACAGCCCTGCTACACTACAGCCTGCTACACTACAGCCTGCTACATCCCTGCTACACTACAACCTGCTACATCCCTGCTACACTACATCCTGCTATGGCCCTGCTACATTACAGCCTGCTACAGCCCTGCTACACTACAGCCTGCTACACTACAGCCTGCTACATCCCTGCTACACTACAGCCTGCTACAGCCCTGCTACACTACAGTCTGCTACACTACAACCAGCTACATCCCTGCTACACTACAGCCTGCTACATCCCTGCTATACTACAGCCTGCTACAGCCTGCTACACTACAGCCTGCTACACTACAGCCTGCTACACTACAGCCTGCTACACTACAGCCTGCTACACTACAGCCTGCTACGCTACAGCCTGCTACGCTACAGCCTGCTACATCCCTGCTACACTACAGCCTGCTATGGCCCTGCTACATTACAGCCTGCTACAGCCCTGCTACACTACAGTCTGCTACACTACAACCAGCTACAACCCTGCTACACTACAGCCTGCTACATCCCTGCTACACTACAGCCTGCTACAGCCTGCTACACTACAGCCTGCTACACTACAGCTTGCTACAATATAGCCAGTTACATCCCTGCTACACTACAGCCTGCTACATCCCTGCTACACTACAGCATGCTACATCCCTGCTACACTACAGCATGCTATAACATTTACATTTACATTTTAGTCATTTAGCAGACGCTCTTATCCAGAGCGACTTACAGGAGCAATTAGGGTTAAGTGCCTTGCTCAAGGGCACAACGACAGATTTTTCACCTAGTCGGCTCGGGGATTAGAACCAGCGACCTTTCGGTTACTGGCACAACGCTCTTAACCACTAAGCTACCTGCCGCCCAACCACCTTGCTACACTACAGCCTGCTACAGCCCTGCTACACTACATCCCTGCTACACTACAGCCTGCTACAGCCTGCTACACTACAGCCTGCTACACTACAGCTTGCTACAATATAGCCAGTTACATCCCTGCTACACTACAGCCTGCTATAAACCTGCTACATCCCTGCTACACTACAGCCTGCTACATCCCTGCTACACTACAGCATGCTACAGCCCTGCTACACTACAGCCTGCTACATCTCTAATACATCCCTGCTACATTACTGCCTGCTACACTACAGCCTGCTACAGCCCTGCTACACTACAGCTTGCTTTATCCCTGCTACACTACAGCCTGCTACACTACAACCTGCTATATCCCTGCTACACTACAGCCTGCTACATCCCTGCTACACTACAGCCTGCTATGGCCCTGCTACATTACAGCCTGCTATGGCCCTGCTACATTAAAGCCTGCTACAGCCCTGCTACACTACAGCCTTCTACACTACAGCCTGCTACATCCCTGCTACACTACAACCTGCTACATCCCTGCTACACTACAGCCTGCTATGGCCCTGCTACATTACAGCCTGCTACAGCCCTGCTACACTACAGCCTGCTACACTACAGCCTGCTACATCCCTGCTACACTACAGCCTGCTACAGCCCTGCTACACTACAGTCTGCTACACTACAACCAGCTACATCCCTGCTACACTACAGCCTGCTACATCCCTGCTATACTACAGCCTGCTACAGGCTGCTACTTTACAGCCTGCTACACTACAGCCTGCTACACTACAGCCTGCTACACTACAGCCTGCTACACTACAGCCTGCTACGCTACAGCCTGCTACATCCCTGCTACACTACAGCCTGCTATGGCCCTGCTACATTACAGCCTGCTACAGCCCTGCTACACTACAGTCTGCTACACTACAACCAGCTACATCCCTGCTACACTACAGCCTGCTACATCCCTGCTACACTACAGCCTGCTACAGCCTGCTACACTACAGCCTGCTACACTACAGCTTGCTACAATATAGCCAGTTACATCCCTGCTACACTACAGCCTGCTATAACTCTGCTACACTACAGCCTGCTACATCCCTGCTACACTACAGCATGCTACATCCCTGCTACACTACAGCATGCTACACTACAGCCTGCTATAACCTTGCTACACTACAGCCTGCTACAGCCCTGCTACACTACATCCCTGCTACACTACAGCCTGCTACAGCCTGCTACACTACAGCCTGCTACACTACAGCTTGCTACAATATAGCCAGTTACATCCCTGCTACACTACAGCCTGCTATAACCCTGCTACATCCCTGCTACACTACAGCCTGCTACATCCCTGCTACACTACAGCATGCTACATCCCTGCTACACTACAGCATGCTACACTACAGCCTGCTACACTACAGCCTGCTACAGCCCTGCTACACTACAGCATGCTACACTACAGCCTGCTACACTACAGCCTGCTACATCCCTGCTACACTACAGCATGCTACATCCCTGCTACACTACAGCATGCTACACTACAGCCTGCTATAACCTTGCTACACTACAGCCTGCTATAACCTTGCTACACTACAGCCTGCTATAACCCTGCTACACTACAGCATGCTATAACCTTGCTACACTACAGCCTGCTACACTACAGCCTGCTACACTACAGCCTGCTACGCTACAGCCTGCTACATCCCTGCTACACTACAGCCTGCTATGGCCCTGCTACATTACAGCCTGCTACAGCCCTGCTACACTACAGTCTGCTACACTACAACCAGCTACATCCCTGCTACACTACAGCCTGCTACATCCCTGCTACACTACAGCCTGCTACAGCCTGCTACACTACAGCCTGCTACACTACAGCTTGCTACAATATAGCCAGTTACATCCCTGCTACACTACAGCCTGCTATAACCCTGCTACACTACAGCCTGCTACATCCCTGCTACACTACAGCATGCTACATCCCTGCTACACTACAGCATGCTACACTACAGCCTGCTATAACCTTGCTACACTACAGCCTGCTACAGCCCTGCTACACTACATCCCTGCTACACTACAGCCTGCTACAGCCTGCTACACTACAGCCTGCTACACTACAGCTTGCTACAATATAGCCAGTTACATCCCTGCTACACTACAGCCTGCTATAACCCTGCTACATCCCTGTTACACTACAGCCTGCTACATCCCTGCTACACTACAGCCTGCTACATCCCTGCTACACTACAGCATGCTACATCCCTGCTACACTACAGCCTGCTACACTACAGCCTGCTACAGCCCTGCTACACTACAGCATGCTACACTACAGCCTGCTACACTACAGCATGCTACATCCCTGCTACACTACAGCATGCTACACTACAGCCTGCTACACTACATTATGCTACATCCCTGCTACACTACAGCATGCTACACTACAGCCTGCTATAACCTTGCTACACTACAGCCTGCTATAACCTTGCTACACTACAGCCTGCTATAACCCTGCTACACTACAGCCTCCTACACTACAGCCATCAATCATTGAAAGAACGCTTCCTTTGAAATCAATGAAAGCTGCTATATTTCCCAACGTTGCGTCACATGATATCCAATGGCAGCGTCGAAGCAGAAAGAACCGCAGAGGTCCATGACTGACGCACGTCCATTCTATCATGTGAATAGAAATAATGAGAAAAAAAGTAGATTCCGGTTGGTTTCTGGTGTAGCAGGTAGATGGTTTCTGGTGTAGATGGTTTCCGGTGTAGCAGGTAGATGGTTTCCGGTGTAGCAGGTAGATGGTTTCCAATGTAGCAGGTAGATGGTATCCGGTGTAGCAGGTAGATGGTTTCCGGTGTAGCAGGTAGATGGTTTCTGGTGTAGATGGTTTCCGGTGTAGCAGGTAGATGGTTTCCGGTGTAGCAGGTAGATGGTTTCCAATGTAGCAGGTAGATGGTATCCGGTGTAGCAGGTAGATGGTTTCCGGTGTAGCAGGTAGATGGTTTCCGGTGTAGCAGGTAGATGGTTTCCGGTATAGCAGGTAGATGGTTTCCGGTATAGCAGGTAGATGGTTTCCGGTGTAGCAGGTAGATGGTTTCCGGTGTAGCAGGTAGATGGTTTCCGGCGTAGCAGGTAGATGGTTTCCAGTGTAGCAGGTAGAACGTTTTGAGCACAGTTGCATGCACACAATAATACGATTATTGTGGATAGTCAGGTTAATATAATAGTTTGATTAAAACGCTGACATGCTTTGCAAGAAGAACGGTTTCCCTAATAATCGTGTTTACATGGACACATCTGAAATCAGGCTACTGACGGGACGTTTGATAAATGCAGAAAATCGGCAATCAAAATAAAAATTATATCACAGTGACCAATGTAATTTTTTCGAAGACTATTTGAGTTCGGACATATAAAGTTTTAATGTGAAAACTATTTATGAGATGCATACTTTCAGTTTTCACAAACTCACTTCACTCGTGCATAAGAAGGAAGCTTGCGCTTACCCGGTGCTGATCTGCTGGCAACAGATCAAATACATCACTGGAATGCCGATTAAACTGTTTAATCATTTTTAACATTGCTCAGAAAACCAGGTGTTTTAATCAGCGTATGCTTACTTCCATTGTGACCTTACGCTGATTAAGATAAACAAGGTGAGGTCTTTACATGACTAATGCATAATCTGCCTACTGCCATAATCAGTTTAATATTGAATTATTAGCCTGCATGTAAACGTACTCACAGAAAGCATACTGATGGCAACACGGGTAGTGTAGCGAACTTGTTACTATGACGATTCATTATTTGCTAATTAGCTCTATAAACTCCCCAAACCACCGAACACACACACGCACGCACACACACAGAGCCATGAGTGTGAATAAAACACCAAATAAGGAAGGCTTCATTTTCCCAGGGGGCCGTGCAGGCTTTGCCAATGAGAGTAATCTGTAATCTGTCATGCTGTCAGTGCTCAGGTAAAGACTTCAGCGAGGTAAATCCAAAGTAGATAGATTCCAGAGACAATAAGACAGAGGGGGTATAGGGTACAGGAGATGAGGAGAGGAGTCAACGATAAGACAGAGGGGGTATAGGGTACAGGAGATGAGGAGAGGAGTCAACGATAAGACAGAGGGGGTATAGGGTACAGGAGATGAGGAGAGGAGTCAACAATAAGACAGAGGGGGTATAGGGTACAGGAGATGAGGAGAGGAGTCAACGATAAGACAGAGGGGCTATAGGGTACAGGAGATGAGGAGAGGAGTCAACAATAAGACAGAGGGGGTATAGGGTACAGGAGATGAGGAGAGGAGTCAACAATAAGACAGAGGGGGTATAGGGTACAGGAGATGAGGAGAGGAGTCAACAATAAGACAGAGGGGGTATAGGGTACAGGAGATGAGGAGAGGAGTCAACAATAAGACAGAGGGGGTATAGGGTACAGGAGATGAGGAGAGGAGTCAACAATAAGACAGAGGGGGTATAGGGTACAGGAGATGAAGAGAGGAGTCAACGATAAAATGGCAATCGGAGGAAGGCTCCAGCAGATTAAAATGATCACAACAGCACTGTAGCGCGCTAGTACTAAGCCAAGGTTGAAAAACTATGGTAACCTACTTCACAGAGAACAGGTCGAAAAGCAAATGAAGAACAGGCGAGGTACTAAATCATTTGAGCAGGCAGGAATGATTTTCCACTTTCCTTTTGAGCCAGAGGCAAGCCTGCCGGTGGTGCAGGAGAAGTCAGAGCTGCCTGGAGCAACCGAGCAGGATCGAATCAAATCAAATTGTATTGGCCAAATGCGCCGAATACAACAGGTGCAGACATTACAGTGAAATGCTTACTCACAGCCCTTAACCAACAGTGCATTTATTTTTAATAAAAAAGTTGAATAAAACAACAAAAAAGTGTTGAGAAAAAAAGAGCAGAAGTAAAATAAAATAACAGTAGGGAGGCTATATATACAGGGGGGTACCGGTGCAGAGTCAATGTGCGGGGGCACCGGCTAGTTGAGGTAGTTGAAGTAATATGTACATGTGGGTAGAGATAAAGTGACTATGCATAAATAATTAACAGAGTAGCAGCAGCGTAAAAAGGATGGGGTGGGGGGGCAGTGCAAATAGTCCGGGTAGCCATGATTAGCTGTTCAGGAGTCTTATGGCTTGGGGGTAGAAGCTGTTGAGAAGTCTTTTGGACCTAGACTTGGCACTCCGGTACTGCTTGCCGTGCGGTAGCAGAGAGAACAGTCTATGACCAGGGTGGCTGGAGTCTTTGACAATTTTGAGGGCCTTCCTCTGACACCGCCTGGTATAGAGGTCCTGGATGGCAGGAAGCTTGGCCCCAGTGATGTACTGGGCCGTACGCACTACCCTCTGTAGTGCCTTGCGGTCGGAGGCCAAGCAGTTGCCATACCAGGTGGTGATGCAACCAGTCAGGATGCTCTCGATGGTGCAGCTGTATAATTTTTTGAGGATCTGAGGACCCATGCCAAATCTTTTCAGTCTCCTGAGGGGGAATAGGCTTTGTCGTGCCCTCTTCATGACTGTCTTAGTGTGTTTGGACCATGATAGTTCGTTGGTGATGTGGACACCAAGGAACTTGAAGCTCTCAACCTGTTCCACTACAGCCCCGTCGATGAGAATGGGGGCGTGCTCAGTCCTCTTTTTTTTCCTGTAGTCCACAATCATCTCCTTTGTCTTGGTCACGTTGAGGGAGAGGTTGTTATCCTGGCACCACACGGCCAGGTCTCTGACCTCCTCCCTATAGGCTGTCTCATCGTTGTCGGTGATCAGGCCTACCACTGTTGTGTCGTCGGCAAACTTAATGAAGGTGTTGGAGTCGTGCCTGGCCCTGCAGTCATGGGTGAACAGGGAGTACAGGAGGGGACTGAGCACGCACCCCTGAGGGGCCCCCATGTGTGGGGAATCTGATTGGTCATTTACATCACACCTCCTCATGATTGGTGGATTGTAGCTCACCACTGCCAACAATTGGTCTGCATGGCTAGTGGCTAACGTTAACCAGCTCAAGCAAGCTAACACAGAGTAAATTCTCCATATTTATTTATTTTATTTCACCTTTATTTAACCAGGTAAGCCGGTTGAGAACAAGTTTTCATTTACAACTGCGACCTATGACATATGACGTTGAGAAATAGTGCATTGTTGGCATTTTAGAAGATATCTGGAAATAAGTTAATAAATATGTAAAAAACTCAAAACATGACTGCGTCTGTAGTTTTAGGTAACCAGATTGTGACTACAACTAAGTTACTAAGTTACTAAGTCTGACCACACTGTGTTGTTACCTTGGTGAGTAAAAAATCATGCTCCCTACCATTTAAAATCATAATCTCATCTCTGCTCAGGCAGTACAACCATCTAACATTATCTCTGTGCTCGCCAGCCAGCCAGACAACCATCTAACATTATCTCTGTGCTCGCCAGCCAGCCAGACAACCATCTAACATTATCTCTGTGCTCCAGATACTGTACAGTCTTTGATTCGTCCTATTTAGCTAGGCTAGTACCTGCCTAAGTATGCTGCAGAGCCATCTGACAAAATCATTTTACTAGTTCTTCAAAGTACATGAGGCCTACTTTCAAGACTTTGTCACGATCGTCGTATTGAATAGACCAAGGCGCAGCGTGATGAACGAACATGGTTAACTTTATTATCTTTAGTGATAATAGACAACAATCAACAAAACAAGAAACGACTCGTGAAGTCCACGGTAACAATGACCAACACGGAACAAGAACCCACAAACACAAAGGGAAAACAGACAGTTTAAATATGGCTCCCAATCAGAGACAACCAACGACAGCTGACACTCGTTGCCTCTGATTGGGAGTCACTCTGGCCAACATAGAAATAAACACAACAGAAAGAACACACCCTGGCTCAACATATAGAGTCCCAGAGCCAGGGTGTGACAGTACCCCCCCCCTAAAGGCGCGGACTGCGACCGCGCCTCAACTTGAACAAAACAGGGGAGGGCTGGGTGGGCATTCCTCCTCGGCGGCGGTTCTGGCTCCGGCCTTGCCCACCACCCTCCAATAAACCCCCCATAGCGCCCCTGGTCCAGTCTGGCCCCGCTGGCTGGAGCGGAACTGGACGCAGCAGGAGCGGTTAGCTTCAGCTCCGTAGTGGAGCAGTGGACCGGTACCTTACAAGGCACCGGTGACCCAGGCACGGGTTGTGCTGGACTGACGACGCGCACCCCTGGCTTGGTTCGTGGAGGAGGAACGGGCCTTACCAGGCTGACGACGCGCACCCCTGGCATGGTGCGTGGAGGAGGAACGGGCCTTACCAGGCTGACGACGCGCACCCCTGGCTTGGTGCGTGGAGGAGGAACGGGCCTTACCAGGCTGACGACGCGCACCCCTGGCTTGGTGCGTGGAGGAGGAACGGGCCGGACCAGGCTGACGACTCGCACCCCTGGCTTGGTGCGAGTGGCAGGAACAGGCCGGGCCGGGCTGGCGACGCGCACCGTAGACTTGGTGCGAGTGGCAGGAACAGGCCGGGCCGGGCTGGCGACGCGCACCGTAGACTTGGTGCGAGTGGCAGGAACAGGCCGGGCCGGGCTGACGATGCGCACCCCTGGCTTGGTGCGTGGAGTAGGAACGGGCCGGACCAGGCTGACGACTCGCACCCCTGGCTTGGTGCGAGTGGCAGGAACAGGCCGGGCCGGGCTGGCGACGCGCACCGTAGACTTGGTGCGAGTGGCAGGAACAGGCCGGGCCGGGCTGGCGACGCGCACCGTAGACTTGGTGCGTGGAGCAGGGACAGGCCGGACTGGGCTGGCGACGCACACCGTAGGCTTGGTGCGTGGAGCAGGGACAGGCCGGACTGGGCTGGCGACGCACACCGTAGGCTTGGTGCGTGGAGCAGGGACAGGCCGGACTGGGCTGGCGACGCACACCGTAGGCTTGGTGCGTGGAGCAGGGACAGGCCGGACTGGGCTGGCGACGCACACCGTAGGCTTGGTGCGTGGAGCAGGGACAGGCCGGACTGGGCTGGCGACGCACACCGTAGGCTTGGTGCGTGGAGCAGGGACGGGTCGGACTGGGCTGGCGACGCACACCGTAGGCTTGGTGCGTGGAGCAGGAACAGGCCGGACTGGGCTGGCGACGCACACCGTAGGCTTGGTGCGTGGAGCAGGGACAGGCCGGACCGGGCTGGCGACGCGCACCCTTAGCTTGGTGCGGGGAGCAGGAACAGGCCGGGCCGGGCTGGGAACACACACCACCGGCCTTAAGCGGGGATCAGGAACGGGCCGGACCGGACTGGCAATACACCCCAGTACCTCTCGCCGTGCCCCTACATCTTCCTTCCCCCTTCTCACCAATGGCTCCCGTAACCTGGTGGCCCTCTGAACTCGCCCCTTGTCTGCCTCCGTCAGCCCCGTCGTCCATGCCGTGTGCCCCCCCCCTAAAAATTTCTTGGGGTTGCCTCTCGCCTGTCCGACGTTGACCCGTTTGGCGCCGCTGCTCCTCTCTCCGTCGCCTCTCTACAGTCTCACTCCATGGCCGGCGATCCATTCCGGCCAGGATTTCCTCCCAGGTCCAGGACCCTTTCCCGTCCAATATCTCCTCCCATGTCCAGGCTGCCTGCTCCTGGACACGCTGCTTGGTCCTTCGATGGTGGGTTCTTCTGTCACGATCGTCGTAGGGAATAGACCAAGGCGCAGCGTGATGAACGAACATGTTTAAACTTTATTATCTTTAGTGATAATAGACAACAATAAACAAAACAAGAAACGACTCGTGAAGTCCACGGTAACAATGACCAACACGGAACAAGAACCCACAAACACAAAGGGAAAACAGACAGTTTAAATATGGCTCCCAATCAGAGACAACCAACGACAGCTGACACTCGTTGCCTCTGATTGGGAGTCACTCTGGCCAACATAGAAATAAACACAACAGAAAGAACACACCCTGGCTCAACATATAGAGTCCCAGAGCCAGGGTGTGACAGACTTATTATAGCCGGATACAACAGGTGCAATGAATTATGGTCATTGTAGTTAATTAACACTTTTCTGCCCTGAACTAGGTTTAATATTTGCCTAATGAAAACTACTACTACCTTCAGCCAAGTGTCCCACATAGTTCTTGACTTGATTACGCTGGTGACTGATTTGATTTCTCTCTAGAAAAACAAATTCAAGTAATTGAGCCGATGTTGAACCTACGTCTGCCAATTAGTTGTTTAATAACTGAACCCCCCCTGAAATGTCAGATAATCGCTCATCACTAAGCAACATTCCCCTATAAGACTTTAATTGTCCTGTAGTTTGAGTCATGTTTCTGTCAAGAACCTTCATTAGTCAGGAGTGACGACAGTGGATTCTAACCTAATTACATTATCTGTACAATTTTCCTAGCGAGAGTTGCACCCCTTCTCAAAAAAACAACACTCGATCCCTCTGATGTCAACAACTACAGACCAGTATCCCTTCTTTCTTTTCTCTCCAAAACTCTTGAGCGTGCCGTCTTTAGCCAACTCTCTTGCTATCTCTCTCAGAATGACCTTCTTGATCCAAACCAGTCAGGTTTCAAGACTGGTCATTCAACTGAGACTGCTCTTCTCTGTGTCACGGAGGCTCTCCGCACTGCTAAAGCTAACTCTCTCTCCTCTGCTCTTGTCCTTCTAGACCTGTCTGCTGCCTTTGATACTGTGAACCATCAGATCCTCCTCTCCACCCTCTCCGAGCTGGGCATCTCCGGCGCGGCTCACTCTTGGATTGCGTCCTACCTGACCGTTCGCTCCTACCAAGTGGCGTGGCGAGAAGCTGTCTCCGCACCACGTGCTCTCACCACTGGTGTCCCCCAGGGCTCAGTTCTAGGCCCTCTCCTATTCTCGCTATACACCAAGTCACTTGGCTCTGTCATATCCTCACATGGCCTCTCCTATCATTGCTACGCAGATGACACACAACTAATCTTCTCCTTTCCCCCTTCTGATAACCAGGTGGCGAATCGCATCTCTGGATGTCTGGCGGACATATCATTATGGATGACGGATCACCACCTCAAGCTGAACCTTGGCAAGACAGAGCTGCTCTTCCTCCCGGGGAAGGACTGCCCGCTCCATGATCTCGCCATCACGGTTGTTAACTCAGTTGTGTCCTCCTCCCAGAGTGCGAAGAGCCTTGGCGTGACCCTGGACAACACCTTGTCGTTCTCCGCTAACATCAAGGCGGTGACCCGTTCCTGTAGGTTCATGCTCTACAACATTCGGAGAGTACGACCCTGCCTTACACAGGAAGCGGCACAGGTCCTAATCCAGGCACTTGTCAACTCTCGTCTGGATTACTGCAACTCGCTGTTGGCTGGGCTCCCTGCCTGTGCCATTAAACCCCTACAACTCATCCAGAATGCCGCAGCCCGTCTGGTGTTCAACCTTCCCAAGTTCTCTCACGTCACCCCGCTCCTCCGCACACTCCACTGGCTTCCAGTTGAAGCGCGCATCTGCTACAAGACCATGGTGCTTGCCTACGGAGCTGTGAGGGGAACTGTACCTCCGTACCTTCAGGCTCTGATCAGTCCCTACACCCAAACGAGGGCATTGCGTTCATCCACCTCTGGCCTGCTGGCCCCCCTACCTCTGCGGAAGCACAGTTCCCGCTCTGCACAGTCAAAACTGTTCGCTGCTCTGGCACCCCAATGGTGGAACAAGCTCCCTCACGACGCCAGGACAGCGGAGTCACTCAACACCTTCCGGAGACATTTGAAACCCAACCTCTTTAAGGAATATCTGGGATAGGATAAAGTAATCCTTCTACACCCCCTTACCCCACCCCACCCCCCAAAAAACATTGTAAAGTGGTTATCCCACTGGCTATAAGGTGAATGCACCAATTTGTAAGTCACTCTGGATAAGAGCGTCTGCTAAATGACGTAAATGTAATGTAAATGTATTTTGTTGCCTTACAACCTGGAATTCAAATTGATTTTTTGTTTTTTTTAATCATTTGATTTACACAACATGCCTACCACTTTGAAGATCCAAATATTTTTTATTGTGAAACAAACAAGAAATAAGACAAAAAAAACAGAGAACGTGAGTGTGCATAA
The DNA here is from genome assembly GCF_964263955.1 of Coregonus lavaretus. Taxonomy (NCBI): domain Eukaryota; kingdom Metazoa; phylum Chordata; class Actinopteri; order Salmoniformes; family Salmonidae; genus Coregonus; species Coregonus lavaretus. Next base: position 37,879 of record NW_028163016.1, on the reverse strand, counting down.
CTATTCAACTGGCCCGCCCGTTCCCCAGACCTGAATCCAAATGATCTGGGACATCATGTCTCGCTCCATCCACCAACGCCACGTTGCACCACAGACTGTCCAGGAGTTGGCCTCATCAGGAGCATGCCCAGGCGTTGTAGGGAGGTCATACAGGCACGTGGAGGCCACACACACTACTGAGCCTCATTTTGACTTGTTTTAAGGACATTACATCAAAGTTGGATCAGCCTGTAGTGTGGTTTTCCACTATAATTTTGAGGGTGACTCCAAATCCAGACCTCCATGGGTTGATACATTTGATTTCCATTGATAATTTTTGTGTGATTTTGTTGTCAGCACATTCAACTATGTAAAGAAAAAAGTATTTAACAAGATTATTTCATTCAATCAGACCTAGGATGTGTTATTTTAGTGTTCCTTTAATTTTTTTGAGCAGTGTATATTAGATTAGATCATATATTAGATTATATATATTATTTTTATTATATATTAATAATAGACAAGAAATATTATTATATATTAATATTAAATTAGATATTAGATTAGATATATTATTATTATATATTAATATTAGATCATACACAGTACCAGTCAAAAGTGTGGACACACCTACTCATTCAAGGGTTTTTCTTTATTTTTACTAATTTCTACACTGTAGAATAATAGTGAAGACATCAAAACTATGAAATAACACATATGGATTCATGTAGTAACCAAAAAAAGTGTTAAACAAATCAAAATGTATTTTATATTTGAGATTCTTCAATGTAGCCACCATTTGCCTTGATGACAGCTTTGCACACTCTTGGCATTCTCTCAACCAGCTTCATGAGGTAGTCACCTGGAATGCATTTCAACAGGTGTGCCTTGTTAAAAGTTAATTTGTGGAATTTCTTTCCTTCTTAATGCGTTTGAGCCAATCCGTTGTCTTGTGACAAGGTAGGGGTCGTATACAGAAGATAGCCCTATTTGCTAAAACACCAAGTCCATATTATGGCAAGAACAGATCAAATAAGCAAAGAGAAATTACCGTCCATCATTACTTTAAGACATGGTCAGTCAATACGGAACATTTCAAGAACTTTGAAAGTTTCTTCAAGTGCAGTCGCAAAAACCATCAAGCGCTATGATGAAACTGGCTCTCATGAGGACCGCCACAGGAAAGGAAGACCCAGAGTTACCTCTGCTGCAGAGGATAAGTTCATTAGAGATACCAGCCTCAGAAATTGCAGCCCAAACAAATGCTTCACAGAGTTCAAGTAACAGACATCTCAACATCAACTGTTCAGAGGAGACTACGTGAATCAGGCCTTCATGGTCGAATTGCTGCAAAGAAACCACTACTAAAGGACACTAATAATAAGAAGAGACTTGCTTGGGCCAAGAAACACGAGTTATGGACATTAGACAGGTGGAAATCTGTCCTTTGGTCTGATGAGTCCACATTTGAGATTTTTGGTTCCAACTGCCGTGTCTTTGTGAGACGCAGAGTAGGTGAATGGATGATCTCCGCATGTGTGGTTACCACCGTGAAGCATGGAAGAGGAGGTGTTATGGTGTGGGGGTGCTTTGCTGGTGACCATGTCTGTGTGATTTATTTAGAATTCAAGACATACTTAACCAGCATGGCTACCACAGCATTCTGCAGTGATACGCCATCCCATCTGATTTGGGATTAGTGGGACTATCATTTGTTTTTCAACAGGACAATGACCCAAAACACACCTCTAGGCTGTCTAAGGGCTATTTGACCAAGGAGAGTGATGGAGTGCTGCATCAGATGACCTGGCCTCCACAATAACCTGACCTCAACCCAATTGAGATGGTTTGGGATGAGTCATCCTCAAAGGCATATTTACTTCTTAACACAAACGAGACACATAGGCTGACAACTATACTAACGACTAACACTGATCACCCACACAAGTGTTTGTGAGTGAGGCTCTGTGAATAATGTGTTTTATGAGTGTGAGGATGTCTCTCTGTGTGTGTGTGAGAGTGTGTATTTGTGTGTGTGTGGGTGTGTGTGTGTCTTAATCCTGAGTGAAGGGTGGTTGGGTAGGGGAGGAAGGCTGTGGGTAGGGGGTCCACCCAGGGAGAGGCAGTACCTCACCAGACAGAACCCCAGGGAGAGGCAGTACCTCACCAGACAGAACCCCAGGGAGAGGCAGTACCTCACCAGACAGAACCCCAGGGAGAGGCAGTACCTCACCAGACAGAACCCCAGGGAGAGGCAGTACCTCACCAGACAGAACCCCAGGGAGAGACAGTACCTCACCAGACAGAACCCCAGGGAGAAGCAGTACCTCACCAGACAGGTCTGTAAGCCGTGGGTGAATAGAGCTGTATTTGCAGGCTCCCCACACAGAAACACTGCCCATTGAGCTGACAATCACTCCCTCATTTACCAGTCACTGAGATTAAATGCAGGGCCATCACTGAGGCTAAGCCACCTGCAGGAGGGAGGGATGGAGGGAGAGAGGGATGGAGGGATGGAGGGATGGAGGGAGAGAGTGATGGAGGGAGAGAGGGAGAGAGGGATGGAGGGAGAGAGGGAGAGAGGGAGAGAGGGAGAGAGGGAGAGAGGGATGGAGGGATGGAGGGAGAGAGGGATGGAGTGAGAGAGGGAGAGAGGGAGCAAGGGAGAGAGGGAGAGAGGGAGAGAGAGGGAGAGAGGGAGAGAGGGAGAGAGGGAGCGAGGGAGAGAGGGAGAGAGGGAGAGAGGGGGAGAGAGGGAGAGAGGGAGAGAGGGAGAGAGGGGGAGAGAGGGATGGAGGGAGAGAGGGAGAGAGGGATGGAGGGAGAGAGGTAGAGAGGGATGGGGGAGAGAGGGATGGAGGGAGAGAGGGAGAGAGGGAGAGAGCGATGGAGGGAGAGAGGGAGAGGGGGAGAGGGAGAGAGGGAGAGAGGGATGGAGGGAGAGAGGGATGGAGGGATGGAGGGAGAGAGTGATGGAGGGAGAGAGGGAGAGAGGGAGAGAGGGAGAGAGGGAGAGAGGGAGTGAGGGATGGAGGGAGCGAGGGAGAGAGGGAGAGAGGGAGCGAGGGGGAGAGGGAGAGAGGGAGCGAGGGGGAGAGAGGGATGGAGGGAGAGAGGGAGAGAGGGATGGAGGGAGCGAGGGAGAGAGGGAGAGAGGGAGCGAGGGGGAGAGAGGGATGGAGGGAGAGAGGGAGAGAGGGATGGAGGGAGAGAGGGAGAGAGGGAGAGAGGGATGGAGGGAGAGAGGGAGAGAGGGAGAGAGTGATGGAGGGAGAGAGGGAGAGGGGGAGAGGGGGAGAGGGAGAGAGGGAGAGAGGGATGGAGGGAGAGAGGGAGAGAGAGGGAGAGAGGGATGTAGGGATGGAGGGAGAGAGGGAGAGAGGAGAGAGGGATGGAGGGAGAGAGGGAGAGAGGGAGAGAGGAGAGAGGGATGGAGGGAGAGAGGGAGAGAGGGATGGAGGGAGAGAGGGAGAGAGAGGGAGAGAGGGATGTAGGGATGGAGGGAGAGAGGGAGAGAGGAGAGAGGGATGGAGGGAGAGAGGGAGAGAGGGAGAGAGGAGAGAGGGATGGAGGGAGAGAGGGAGAGAGGGAGAGAGGGATGGAGGGAGAGAGGGAGAGAGGGATGGAGGGAGAGAGGGAGAGAGGGAGAGAGGGATGGAGGGAGAGAGGGAGAGAGGGAGAGAGGGAAGGTGAAGAGAGATGTAGCCAGATTCAGCAACATGTCAGATAAGTTCCTTCCTGTTGTGAACACAAAGAGACCATGGTTCTGAACCTAAGAAGAAACGCTGGACTAACCAAGTGTTTATAGCCAATACTGAGGTAGGTGGTGGTGTGGTCATGCAATTTACTTTTAAAGCCTTTGATCGAATTGCTTAATTTATCTGTGTGTGTGGATTGTTTTGCAAATGTATAAAAAATAAAAAACAGAAATACCTTATTTACATAAGTATTCAGACCCTTTGCTATGAGACTCGAAATTGAGCTCAGGCGCATCCTGTTTCTGTTGATCATTCTTGAGATGTTTCTGCAACTTGATTGGAGTCCACCTGTGGTAAATTCAATTGATTGGACATGATTTGGAAAGGCACACACCTGTCTATATAAGGTCCCACAGTTGACAGTGCATGTCAGAGCAAAACCCAAGCCATGAGGTCGAAGGAATTGTCCGTAGAGCTCCGAGACATGATTGTGTTGAGGCACATATCTGGGGAAGGGTACCAAAAAAATTCTGCAGTATTGAAGGTCTCCAAGAACACAGTGGCCTCCATCTTTCTTAAATGGAAGAAGTTTGGAACCAGACCAAACTGAGTAATCGGGGGAGAAGGGCCTTGGTCAGGGAGGTGACCAGATGGTCACTCTGACAGAGCTCCAGAGTTCCTCTGTGAAGATGGGAGAAACTTCCAGAAGGACAACCATCTCTGCAGCACTCCACCGATCAGGCCTTTATGGTAGAGTGGCCAGACGGAAGCCACTCCTCTGTAAAAGGCAGCCTGCTTGGAGTTTGCCAAAAGGCACCTAAAGGACTCTCAGACCATGAGAAACAAGATTCTCTGGTCTGATTAAACCAAGATTGAACTCTTTGGCCTGAATGCCAAGCGTCACGTCTGGGGAAACCTGGCACCATCCCTACGGTGACGCATGGTGGTGGCAGCATCATGCTGTGGGGATGTTTTTCAGCGGCAGGGACTGGGATACTAGTCAGGATCGAGGGAAAGATGAACAGAGCAAAGTACAGAGAGATCCTTGATGAAAACCTGCTCCAGAGCGCTCGGGACCTCAGACTGGGGCGAAGGTTCACCTTCCAACAGAACAACTACCCTAAGCACACAGCCAAGACAATGCAGGAGTGGCTTCGGGACTCTGAATGTCCTTGAGTTGCCCAGCCAGAGCCCGGACTTGAAACAGATCGAACATCTCTGGAGAGTCCTGAAAATAGCTGTGCAGTGACCCTCCCCATCCAACCTGACAGAGCTTGAGAGGATCTGCAGAGAAGAATTGGGTGTACCAATACAGGTGTGCCAAGCTTGTAGCGTCATACCCAAGAAGACTCGAGGCTGTAATCACTGCCAAAGGTGCTTCAACAAAGGGTCTGAATACTTATGTAAATGTGATATTTCAGATTTCTAAAAACCTATTTTTGCTTTGTCATCATGGAGTATTGTGTGTAGATTGATGAGGGGAAAAAACGATTTAATCCATTTTTAAAATAAGGCTGTAATGTAACAAAATGTGGAAAAAGTCAAGGGGTCTGAATACTTTCCGAATGCACTGTATAACAACATATATGGGTGGTTTCCTGGACACACATTACTCACTTTCAAATGGAGATTGTCTACTGAGAATGCTTTTTAGTCTGGGACTAGGTCTAATGTGTGTCTGGGAAACCAGTCCTTGAAGTGGTCTATTTCTCTAGTAGTCTTAGAAACAGACAGAGAGAGAGAGAACAAGAGAGAACGTGAGAAAGAGAACGTGAGAGAGAGAACGAGAGAGAGAGACAGAGAGAGAGGGAACGTGAGAGAGAACGAGAGAGAGAGACCGAGAGAGAGAGAGAGAGAGAGAGAGAGAGAGAGAGAGAGAGAACGAGAGAGAACGTGAGAGAGAGAACGAGAGAGAGAACGAGAGAGAGAGACCAAGAGAGAGAGAGAGAGAACGTGAGAGAACGTGAGAGAGAGAACGAGAGAGAGAGAGAACGAGAGAGAGAGAGAGAGAGAACGAGAACGAGAGAGAGAGAGAGAGAGAGAGAGAGAGAGAGAGAGAGAGAGAGAGAGAGAATTGAAGTCTGCATCATGGGACTGTCTGGATATGTGAGGAATCATAAGAGTTTCTCAACCATAGTGTGTGTGTGTGTGTGCGCGTGTGTGTGTGTCTATGGAGAAGCAGTCAGTTATCTAGTTAATGAGTTGTCTGTGGAGAGAAGAGAGGAGCAGAGTAGCCTGGTTACATTCTGGATCTTTCAATAGGAATCTACCCTCCTGAGTTCACTGAGCAGAGATACACACATGGATCATGAACTAATGACCACACACGACGATGAGACAGCCAGGCCCCCATGGAGAGGAACAACAACCTCTCTCTCAACCTCAGCAAGGAGCTGATCGTGGACTACAGGAAACGAAGTGTCGAGCACATTGGCTGCAGTGGAGCGGGTCGAGAGCTCCCCTTCCGCATCGCATCTATCTAAGGATCTATCATGGTCCACACACACCAACACAGTCTTGAAGAGGGCACGACAACGCCTTTTCCCCCTCAGGAGGCTGAAAAGGTTTGGCATGGGTCCTCGGATCCTCAAAAAGTTCTACAGCTGCACCATTGAGAGCGTCTCCGCTTGGTATGGCAACTCCTTGACATCCGACTCCAAGGCGCTACAGAGGGTAGTGAATAGGGCCCAGTAAATCACTGGGGCTGAGCTCCCTGCCATCCAGGACCTCTATACCAGGCGGTGTCAGAGGAAGGCCCAAAAAATAATCAAAAACTCCAGCCACCCAAGTCATAGACTGTTCTTTCTGCTACCGCACGGCAAGTGGTACCGATGCACCAAGTCTGGAACCAACAGGACCCTGAACAGCTTCTACCGCCAAGCCATAAGACTGCTAAATAGTTAGTTAAATAGTTAAGCAAATAGCTACCAGCACTATCCGCATTGTGCATTAACTTTTTTGACTCATCACATACACTGCTGCTACTGTTTATTATCTATGCTGTTGCCGAGTCACTTTATTCCTAGTTATATGTACATACTGTATCTACCTCGACTACCTCGTACCCCTGCACATGGACTCAGTACTGGTACCCCCTGTATATAGCCAAGTTATCATGGACTCAGTACTGGTACCCCGTGTATATAGCCAAGTTATCATGGACTCAGTACTAGTACCCCCTGTATATAGCCAAGTTATCGTTACTCATTGTGTATTTATTATAATAATAATAATAATAATAATAATAATAATAATAATAATATGCCATTTAGCAGACGCTTTTATCCAAAGCGACTTACAGTCATGCGTGCATAAATTTTTACGTATGGGTGGTCCCGGGGATCGAACCCACTACCTTGGCGTTACAAGCGCCGTGCTCTACCAGCTGAGCTACAGAGGACCACATAATTTTTATTATTACGTGTTCTACTTTTCTATTATTTCTCTATTTTCTTTCTAACTGCATTGTGGGTAAGGGCCCGTCAGTAAGCATTCCACTGTTAGTCTACACCTGTTGTTTACCAAGATTCACTGTTAGTCTACACCTGTTGTTTACCAAGATTTGATTTGAATGAGATGGGCTGCATCTGAAATGGCACCGATCCCCTTTATAGTGCACTAATATATGGGCCCTGGTCAAAAGCAGTGAACTATATAGGGGATAGGGTTCCATTTGGGACACAGCCATCGGCTCACCATCTGAGGAAGGATGAGCTACCCAACAGAGCAGAACAGAACAGAACAGAGCAGAACAGAGCAGAACAGAGCAGAACAGAGCAGAACAGAACAGAGCAGAACAGAGCAGAACAGAGCAGAACAGAGCAGAACAGAGCAGAACAGAACAGAGCAGAACAGAGCAGAACAGAGCAGAACAGAGCAGAACAGAACAGAGCAGAACAGAGCAGAACAGAACAGAACAGAGCAGAACAGAACAGAACAGAACAGAACAGAACAGAACAGAGCAGAACAGAACAGAACAGAACAGAGCAGAACAGAACAGAACAGAACAGAACAGAGCAGAACAGAACAGAACAGAACAGAACAGAACAGAACAGAACAGAACAGAGCAGAACAGAACAGAACAGAACAGAACAGAGCAGAACAGAACAGAACAGAGCAGAACAGAGCAGAGCAGAGCAGAACAGAACAGAACAGAGCAGAACAGAACAGAGCAGAGCAGAACAGAACAGAACAGAGCAGAGCAGAACAGAACAGAACATAACAGAACAGAGCAGAACAGAGCAGAACAGGGCAGAGCAGAGCAGAACAGAACAGAGCAGAACAGGGCAGAGCAGAGCAGAACAGAACAGAGCAGAGCAGAACAGAACAGAGCAGAACAGAACAGAACAGAACAGAACAGAACAGAGCAGAACAGAACAGAGCAGAGCATATTCACACAGAAGTCTTCCCTTTGCACATAAGTACTAAGGAATTAATGATGTTTTAGAAGCTACATGTTGTGGTGGTCTATGTTGTAAGCAGTTCCTCAGAGTTACCTCATGAGCTATATGTGTGGTTATAAATGTGTTATAAACATATATAAATGTGTTATAAACAGACATGTGGGCAGGTGGCGCCTGTGTAAAACATATCAAATGTGATTATAGAGGTGTTATAATGCATTATAACCTCAGCGGGGCTCTGTGGGCAGGTGGAGGCCTTCTACCCCAGCTGCAGCAGCATGGCCTCGGCCGCGTTCCGCTTCGCCACCTTCTCATTGGGCCCTGTTCCCGTGGTTACCTCGCCACACAACTTCACCTTCACAGACAACATAACCTTTATAATACACCTTCACAGACAACATAATCTTTATAATACACCTTCACCTTCACAGACAACATAACCTTTATAATACACCTTCACAGACAACATAACCTTTATAATACACCTTCACCTTCACAGACAACATAACCTTTATAATACACCTTCACAGACAACATAACCTTTATAATACACCTTCACCTTCACAGACAACATAACCTTTATAATACACCTTCACAGACAACATAACCTTTATAATACACCTTCACCTTCACAGACAACATAACCTTTATAATACACCTTCACAGACAACATAACCTTTATAATACACCTTCACCTGTACAGAGAACAGACAGACAACAGGACCTTCATGAGCCATTGTGGTGTTTATTTTCAAAAAGTTCACATCAACATTTCATCAGTCCTCATAGAAGGTGAAAAAGATACATGAAAATGGAATGGGTCACTGTGAGCAAACAGACTGACGCAGTGAACTAACATTCCAGAGCTGCAGTAGTCACTGTGAGCAAACAAAACGGCACCCTATTCCCTAATGGCACCCAACTAGACTAGGGCCGTGTGTCCCAAATGGTGCCCTATTTCCCTATGGGCCCTGGTCAAAAGTAGTGCACTACGTAGGGAATAGGGGTGCCTTTTTGGGATACAGCCTAACTGTCTCAGAGTTGTCACATCAGACCAAGCAGTAGTTAGAACAGACTGGCTGCCTCTGAAGGGGAACAGACACACACAAGCAGGTCCTAATGCCTGAAAGACCCATGGAGAATGGGTTAGGGGACGAAACGCCGCCCAGCACTTCACAGATACTCTGCTCATGTGAAAGAGAGGGGGATTACGGAGAGAGAAGGAGGGAGAGAGAGAGAGGGGAATTGAATAAGACAGGAGACAGAGGGAGGGACAAGGGGCAGGGAGACTGACAGGACAATAAAAGAGAAAGTGAGACGGAAGGAGAGCGAGAGACACAGGAAGGAGAGCGAGAGACACAGGAAGGAGAGTGAGAGACACAGGAAGGAGAGCGAGAGACACAGGAAGGAGAGAGAGAGGAAGAGAGTGTTCCAGAATGAGGATGTGACATAGCAAACAGAGTGTTCTCAGGCAGAAAGCACAGCACCCAGTGACAGGCTTTATAAATGGATAACCAGTCCCGTCATAGTGGAGCAGTATTGATTCCGTCCCTCTCCTTGCCCCAACCTGGGCTTGAACCAGGGACCCTGGTCCACACATCTAACAGTCACCCTCGAAGAATCGTTACCCGTCGCTCCACAAAAGCCACGGCCCTTGCAGAGCACGGGAAACAACTACTTGAAGGTATCGGAGTGAGTGACGTCACCGATTGAGACGCTACTAGCATGCACCGCTAACTAGCTAGTCATTTCATACCGGTTACAATAGCGCACATTATACAAGATGTACAGCAGTTTATAATTGACACTGTCCGTGTCCCAAATGGTATCCTATTCCCTTTATAGTACACTACTTTTGACCAGGGCAAATGGGAAATAGGGTGCCAATTGGCGACGCACATATTGAATAGCCTATAAAAGCAGGGATAACCTCTTTTCATTTTCATGTCATGTTGTGAATGCTGTATTACTTAAGGGCTGGCGTGGTGTTCAGAGAGCCTGCATCCAAAATAGCACCCTATTCCCTATATAGTGCACTACTTTGGACCAGAGCCCTATGGCACCCTATTCCCTATATAGTGCACTACTTTGGACCAGAGCCCTATGGCACCCTATTCCCTATATAGTGCACTACTTTGGACCAGAGCCCTATGACACCCTATTCCCTATATAGTGCACTACTTTAGACCAGAGCCCTATGACACCCTATTCCCTATATAGTGCACTACTTTGGACCAGAGCCACTATAAAGGGTATAGGGTGCCATTTGGGACGAAGTTCTTGCATGTTTCTCAGAATG